>NW_026872016.1:0-243797 GCF_033458585.1 Syngnathus typhle | reverse complement strand
CATTTTCTCGGCGAGCTGAGCACTTTTTCTGAATTGTGCCGCTCCCGTCACTCTGGTTAGGTTGGCATCGAAAAAAACGCTCTCGGGTGCTTTAGAGTGCCGAGTTTATTACTGCGCATTAAGAAATGACCACCTCCAACGTTTGGTTTATGTTTTATAAGCATTTTTAATTTTATTGCTTAAATCGCATTTTCTCGGCGAGCTGAGCGCTTTTTCTGAATTGTGCCGCTCCCGTCACTCTGGTTAGGTTGGCATCGAAAAAAACGCTTTCGGGTGCTTTAGAGTGCCGAGTTATTCACTGCGCATGAAGAAATGACCACCTCCAACTTTTGGTTTATGTTTACTAAGCATTTTTAATTTTATTGCTTAAATCGCATTTTCTCGGCGAGCTGAGCACTTTTTCTGAATTGTGCCGCTCCCGTCACTCTGGTTAGGTTGGCATCGAAAAAAACGCTCTCGGGTGCTTTAGAGTGCCGAGTTTATTACTGCGCATTAAGAAATGACCACCTCCAACGTTTGGTTTATGTTTTATAAGCATTTTTAATTTTATTGCTTAAATCGCATTTTCTCGGCGAGCTGAGCACTTCTTCTGAATTGTGCCGCTCCCGTCACTCTGGTTAGGTTGGCATCGAAAAAAACGCTCTCGGGTGCTTTAGAGTGCCGAGTTTATCACTGCGCATGAAGAAATGACCACCTCCAACGTTTGGTTTATGTTTAATAAGCATTTTTAATTTTATTGCTTAAATCGCATTTTCTCGGCGAGCTGAGCACTTTTTCTGAATTGTGCCGCTCCCGTCACTCTGGTTAGGTTGGCATCGAAAAAAACGCTCTCGGGTGCTTTAGAGTGCCGACTTTATCACTGCGCATGAAGAAATGACCACCTCAAACGTTTGGTTTATGTTTTATAAGCATTTTTAATTTTATTGCTTAAATCGCATTTTCTCGGCGAGCTGAGCACTTTTTCTGAATTGTGCCGCTCCCGTCACTCTGGTTAGGTTGGCATCGAAAAAAACGCTCACGGGTGCTTTAGAGTGCCGAGTTTATTACTGCGCATTAAGAAATGACCACCTCCAACGTTTGGTTTATGTTTTATAAGCATTTTTAATTTTATTGCTTAAATCGCATTTTCTCGGCGAGCTGAGCACTTTTTCTGAATTGTTCCGCTCCCGTCACTCTGGTTAGGTTGGCATCGAAAAAAACGCTCTCGGGTGCTTTAGAGTGCCGAGTTATTCACTGCGCATGAAGAAATGACCACCTCCAACGTTTGGTTTATGTTTTATAAGCATTTTTAATTTTATTGCTTAAATCGCATTTTCTCGGCGAGCTGAGCACTTTTTCTGAATTGTGCCGCTCCCGTCACTCTGGTTAGGTTGGCATCGAAAAAAACGCTCTCGGGTGCTTTAGAGTGCCGAGTTTATCACTGCGCATGAAGAAATGACCACCTCCAACGTTTGGTTTATGTTTTATAAGCATTTTTAATTGTATTGCTTAAATCGCATTTTCTCGGCGAGCTGAGCGCTTTTTCTGAATTGTGCCGCTCCCGTCACTCTGGTTAGGTTGGCATCGAAAAAAACGCTCTCGGGTGCTTTAGAGTGCCGAGTTTATCACTGCACATGAAGAAATGACCACCTCCAACGTTTGGTTTATGTTTTATAAGCATTTTTAATTTTATTGCTTAAATCGCATTTTCTCGGCGAGCTGAGCGCTTTTTCTGAATTGTGCCGCTCCCGTAACTCTGGTTAGGTTGGCATCGAAAAAAACGCTCTCGGGTGCTTTAGAGTGCCGAGTTTATCACTGCGCATGAAGAAATGACCACTTCCAACGTTTGGTTTATGTTTTATAAGCATTTTTAATTTTATTGCTTAAATCGCATTTTCTCGGCGAGCTGAGCACTTTTTCTGAATTGTGCCGCTCCCGTCACTCTGGTTAGGTTGGCATCGAAAAAAAACGCTCTCGGGTGCTTTAGAGTGCCGAGTTTATTACTGCGCATTAAGAAATGACCACCTCCAACGTTTGGTTTATGTTTTATAAGCATTTTTAATTTTATTGCTTAAGTCGCATTTTCTCGGCGAGCTGAGCACTTTTTCTGAATTGTGCCGCTCCCGTCACTCTGGTTAGGTTGGCATCGACAAAAACGCTCTCGGGTGCTTTAGAGTGCCGAGTTATTCACTGCGCATGAAGAAATGACCACCTCCAACGTTTGGTTTATGTTTTAAAAGCATTTTTAATTTTATTGCTTAAATCGCATTTTCTCGGCGAGCTGAGCACTTTTTCTGAATTGTGCCGCTCCCGTCACTCTGGTTAGGTTGGCATCGAAAAAAACGCTCTCGGGTGCTTTAGAGTGCCGAGTTTATCACTGCGCATGAAGAAATGACCACCTCCAACGTTTGGTTTATGTTTTATAAGCATTTTTAATTTTATTGCTTAAATCGCATTTTCTCGGCGAGCTGAGCGCTTTTTCTGAATTGTGCCGCTCCCGTCACTCTGGTTAGGTTGGCATCGAAAAAAACGCTCTCGGGTGCTTTAGAGTGCCGAGTTATTCACTGCGCATGAAGAAATGACCACCTCCAATGTTTGGTTTATGTTTAATAAGCATTTTTAATTTTATTGCTTAAATCGCATTTTCTCGGCGAGCTGAGCGCTTTTTCTGAATTGTGCCGCTCCCGTCACTCTGGTTAGGTTGGCATCGAAAAAAACGCTTTCGGGTGCTTTAGAGTGCCGAGTTATTCACTGCGCATGAAGAAATGACCACCTCCAACGTTTGGTTTATGTTTAATAAGCATTTTTAATTTTATTGCTTAAATCGCATTTTCTCGGCGAGCTGAGCACTTTTTCTGAATTGTGCCGCTCCCGTCACTCTGGTTAGGTTGGCATCGAAAAAAACGCTCTCGGGTGCTTTAGAGTGCCGAGTTTATTACTGCGCATTAAGAAATGACCACCTCCAACGTTTGGTTTATGTTTTATAAGCATTTTTAATTTTATTGCTTAAATCGCATTTTCTCGGCGAGCTGAGCACTTTTTCTGAATTGTGCCGCTCCCGTCACTCTGGTTAGGTTGGCATCGAAAAAAACCCTCTCGGGTGCTTTAGAGTGCCGAGTTTATCACTGCGCATGAAGAAATGACCACCTCCAACGTTTGGTTTATGTTTAATAAGCATTTTTAATTTTATTGCTTAAATCGCATTTTCTCGGCGAGCTGAGCACTTTTTCTGAATTGTGCCGCTCCCGTCACTCTGGTTAGGTTGGCATCGAAAAAAACGCTCTCGGGTGCTTTAGAGTGCCGACTTTATCACTGCGCATGAAGAAATGACCACCTCCAACGTTTGGTTTATGTTTTATAAGCATTTTTAATTTTATTGCTTAAATCGCATTTTCTCGGCGAGCTGAGCACTTTTTCTGAATTGTGCCGCTCCCGTCACTCTGGTTAGGTTGGCATCGAAAAAAACGCTCACGGGTGCTTTAGAGTGCCGAGTTTATTACTGCGCATTAAGAAATGACCACCTCCAACGTTTGGTTTATGTTTTATAAGCATTTTTAATTTTATTGCTTAAATCGCATTTTCTCGGCGAGCTGAGCACTTTTTCTGAATTGTGCCGCTCCCGTCACTCTGGTTAGGTTGGCATCGAAAAAAACGCTCTCGGGTGCTTTAGAGTGCCGAGTTATTCACTGCGCATGAAGAAATGACCACCTCCAACGTTTGGTTTATGTTTTATAAGCATTTTTAATTTTATTGCTTAAATCGCATTTTCTCGGCGAGCTGAGCACTTTTTCTGAATTGTGCCGCTCCCGTCACTCTGGTTAGGTTGGCATCGAAAAAAACGCTCTCGGGTGCTGTAGAGTGCCGAGTTTATCACTGCGCATGAAGAAATGACCACCTCCAACGTTTGGTTTATGTTTTATAAGCATTTTTAATTTTATTGCTTAAATCGCATTTTCTCGGCGAGCTGAGCGCTTTTTCTGAATTGTGCCGCTCCCGTCACTCTGGTTAGGTTGGCATCGAAAAAAACGCTCTCGGGTGCTTTAGAGTGCCGAGTTATTCACTGCGCATGAAGAAATGACCACCTCCAATGTTTGGTTTATGTTTAATAAGCATTTTTAATTTTATTGCTTAAATCGCATTTTCTCGGCGAGCTGAGCGCTTTTTCTGAATTGTGCCGCTCCCGTCACTCTGGTTAGGTTGGCATCGAAAATAACGCTCTCGGGTGCTTTAGAGTGCCGAGTTATTCACTGCGCATGAAGAAATGACCACCTCCAACATTTGGTTTATGTTTAATAAGCATTTTTAATTTTATTGCTTAAATCGCATTTTCTCGGCGAGCTGAGCACTTTTTCTGAATTGTGCCGCTCCCGTCACTCTGGTTAGGTTGGCATCGAAAAAAATTCTCTCGGGTGCTTTAGAGTGCCGAGTTTATTACTGCGCATTAGGAAATGACCACCTCCAACGTTTGGTTTATGTTTTATAAGCATTTTTAATTTTATTGCTTAAATCGCATTTTCTCGGCGAGCTGAGCGCTTTTTCTGAATTGTGCCGCTCCCGTCACTCTGGTTAGGTTGGCATCGAAAAAAACGCTCTCGGGTGCTTTAGAGTGCCGAGTTTATTACTGCGCATTAAGAAATGACCACCTCCAACGTTTGGTTTATGTTTTATAAGCATTTTTAATTTTATTGCTTAAATCGCATTTTCTCGGCGAGCTGAGCACTTTTTCTGAATTGTGCCGCTCCCGTCACTCTGGTTAGGTTGGCATCGAAAAAAACGCTCTCGGGTGCTTTAGAGTGCCGAGTTATTCACTGCGCATGAAGAAATGACCACCTCCAACGTTTGGTTTATGTTTTATAAGCATTTTTAATTTTATTGCTTAAATCGCATTTTCTCGGCGAGCTGAGCACTTTTTCTGAATTGTGCCGCTCCCGTCACTCTGGTTAGGTTGGCATCGAAAAAAACGCTCTCGGGTGCTTTAGAGTGCCGAGTTTATCACTGCGCATGAAGAAATGACCACCTCCAACGTTTGGTTTATGTTTTATAAGCATTTTTAATTTTATTGCTTAAATCGCATTTTCTCGGCGAGCTGAGCGCTTTTTCTGAATTGTGCCGCTCCCGTCACTCTGGTTAGGTTGGCATCGAAAAAAACGCTCTCGGGTGCTTTAGAGTGCCGAGTTATTCACTGCGCATGAAGAAATGACCACCTCCAACGTTTGGTTTATGTTTTATAAGCATTTTTAATTTTATTGCTTAAATCGCATTTTCTCGGCGAGCTGAGCACTTTTTCTGAATTGTGCCGCTCCCGTCACTCTGGTTAGGTTGGCATCGAAAAAAACGCTCTCGGGTGCTTTAGAGTGCCGAGTTTATTACTGGGCATTAAGAAATGACCACCTCCAACGTTTGGTTTATGTTTTATAAGCATTTTTAATTTTATTGCTTAAATCGCATTTTCTCGGCGAGCTGAGCGCTTTTTCTGAATTGTGCCGCTCCCGTCACTCTGGTTAGGTTGGCATCGAAAAAAACGCTTTCGGATGCTTTAGAGTGCCGAGTTATTCACTGCGCATGAAGAAATGACCACCTCCAACGTTTGGTTTATGTTTAATAAGCATTTTTAATTTTATTGCTTAAATCGCATTTTCTCGGCGAGCTGAGCACTTTTTCTGAATTGTGCCGCTCCCGTCACTCTGGTTAGGTTGGCATCGAAAAAAACGCTCTCGGGTGCTTTAGAGTGCCGAGTTTATTACTGCGCATTAAGAAATGACCACCTCCAACGTTTGGTTTATGTTTTATAAGCATTTTTAATTTTATTGCTTAAATCGCATTTTCTCGGCGAGCTGAGCACTTCTTCTGAATTGTGCCGCTCCCGTCACTCTGGTTAGGTTGGCATCGAAAAAAACGCTCTCGGGTGCTTTAGAGTGCCGAGTTTATCACTGCGCATGAAGAAATGACCACCTCCAACGTTTGGTTTATGTTTAATAAGCATTTTTAATTTTATTGCTTAAATCGCATTTTCTCGGCGAGCTGAGCACTTTTTCTGAATTGTGCCGCTCCCGTCACTCTGGTTAGGTTGGCATCGAAAAAAACGCTCTCGGGTGCTTTAGAGTGCCGACTTTATCACTGCGCATGAAGAAATGACCACCTCAAACGTTTGGTTTATGTTTTATAAGCATTTTTAATTTTATTGCTTAAATCGCATTTTCTCGGCGAGCTGAGCACTTTTTCTGAATTGTGCCGCTCCCGTCACTCTGGTTAGGTTGGCATCGAAAAAAACGCTCACGGGTGCTTTAGAGTGCCGAGTGTCATGCCTCGTCTCCAGTTTTGGTTATGTGTCTGTGTGCTCGCCCCTCCCTTCCTGTGTGCCCTTGATTATTGTAACCACACGCACCTGCCTCTCGTTACCTGTCGCGTATTTAAGTTCTGTTTGTGTGTTAGTCCCGGTCGGAGCATTGCATGCTGTTGCTGCTGTCATGGAATGCCACCCTGTCCGTTTCGTCTCACGTCGCTGTTTGGTCAGTCCTGTTGTTAGTTTGTTAGTTAAGTCACGTCAGTTTGCCGAGTCTGTGTTTTGAGTTCCTGCAATAAACCCTGGTCCAAGCTGCACTTGGTCGCCCTGCTCCATTTCTCTACTCCGCACCGTGACACCGAGTTTATTACTGCGCATTAAGAAATGACCACCTCCAACGTTTGGTTTATGTTTTATAAGCATTTTTAATTTTATTGCTTAAATCGCATTTTCTCGGCGAGCTGAGCACTTTTTCTGAATTGTGCCGCTCCCGTCACTCTGGTTAGGTTGGCATCGAAAAAAACGCTCTCGGGTGCTTTAGAGTGCCGAGTTATTCACTGCGCATGAAGAAATGACCACCTCCAACGTTTGGTTTATGTTTTATAAGCATTTTTAATTTTATTGCTTAAATCGCATTTTCTCGGCGAGCTGAGCACTTTTTCTGAATTGTGCCGCTCCCGTCACTCTGGTTAGGTTGGCATCGAAAAAAACGCTCTCGGGTGCTTAAGAGTGCCGAGTTTATCACTGCGCATGAAGAAATGACCACCTCCAACGTTTGGTTTATGTTTTATAAGCATTTTTAATTTTATTGCTTAAATCGCATTTTCTCGGCGAGCTGAGCGCTTTTTCTGAATTGTGCCGCTCCCGTCACTCTGGTTAGGTTGGCATCGAAAAAAACGCTGTCGGGTGCTTTAGAGTGCCGAGTTTATCACTGCACATGAAGAAATGACCACCTCCAACGTTTGGTTTATGTTTTATAAGCATTTTTAATTTTATTGCTTAAATCGCATTTTCTCGGCGAGCTGAGCGCTTTTTCTGAATTGTGCCGCTCCCGTAACTCTGGTTAGGTTGGCATCGAAAAAAACGCTCTCGGGTGCTTTAGAGTGCCGAGTTTATCACTGCGCATGAAGAAATGACCACTTCCAACGTTTGGTTTATGTTTTATAAGCATTTTTAATTTTATTGCTTAAATCGCATTTTCTCGGCGAGCTGAGCACTTTTTCTGAATTGTGCCGCTCCCGTCACTCTGGTTAGGTTGGCATCGAAAAAAACGCTCTCGGGTGCTTTAGAGTGCCGAGTTTATTACTGCGCATTAAGAAATGACCACCTCCAACGTTTGGTTTATGTTTTATAAGCATTTTTAATTTTATTGCTTAAGTCGCATTTTCTCGGCGAGCTGAGCACTTTTTCTGAATTGTGCCGCTCCCGTCACTCTGGTTAGGTTGGCATCGACAAAAACGCTCTCGGGTGCTTTAGAGTGCCGAGTTATTCACTGCGCATGAAGAAATGACCACCTCCAACGTTTGGTTTATGTTTTAAAAGCATTTTTAATTTTATTGCTTAAATCGCATTTTCTCGGCGAGCTGAGCACTTTTTCTGAATTGTGCCGCTCCCGTCACTCTGGTTAGGTTGGCATCGAAAAAAACGCTCTCGGGTGCTTTAGAGTGCCGAGTTTATCACTGCGCATGAAGAAATGACCACCTCCAACGTTTGGTTTATGTTTTATAAGCATTTTTAATTTTATTGCTTAAATCGCATTTTCTCGGCGAGCTGAGCGCTTTTTCTGAATTGTGCCGCTCCCGTCACTCTGGTTAGGTTGGCATCGAAAAAAACGCTCTCGGGTGCTTTAGAGTTCCGAGTTTATCACTGCGCATGAAGAAATGACCACCTCCAACGTTTGGTTTATGTTTTATAAGCATTTTTAATTTTATTGCTTAAATCGCATTTTCTCGGCGAGCTGAGCGCTTTTTCTGAATTGTGCCGCTCCCGTAACTCTGGTTAGGTTGGCATCGAAAAAAACGCTCTCGGGTGCTTTAGAGTGCCGAGTTTATCACTGCGCATGAAGAAATGACCACTTCCAACGTTTGGTTTATGTTTTATAAGCATTTTTAATTTTATTGCTTAAATCGCATTTTCTCGGCGAGCTGAGCACTTTTTCTGAATTGTGCCGCTCCCGTCACTCTGGTTAGGTTGGCATCGAAAAAAACGCTCTCGGGTGCTTTAGAGTGCCGAGTTTATTACTGCGCATTAAGAAATGACCACCTCCAACGTTTGGTTTATGTTTTATAAGCATTTTTAATTTTATTGCTTAAATCGCATTTTCTCGGCGAGCTGAGCACTTTTTCTGAATTGTGCCGCTCCCGTCACTCTGGTTAGGTTGGCATCGAAAAAAACGCTCTCGGGTGCTTTAGAGTGCCGAGTTATTCACTGCGCATGAAGAAATGACCACCTCCAACGTTTGGTTTATGTTTTATAAGCATTTTTAATTTTATTGCTTAAATCGCATTTTCTCGGCGAGCTGAGCACTTTTTCTGAATTGTGCCGCTCCCGTCACTCTGGTTAGGTTGGCATCGAAAAAAACGCTCTCGGGTGCTGTAGAGTGCCGAGTTTATCACTGCGCATGAAGAAATGACCACCTCCAACGTTTGGTTTATGTTTTATAAGCATTTTTAATTTTATTGCTTAAATCGCATTTTCTCGGCGAGCTGAGCGCTTTTTCTGAATTGTGCCGCTCCCGTCACTCTGGTTAGGTTGGCATCGAAAAAAACGCTCTCGGGTGCTTTAGAGTGCCGAGTTATTCACTGCGCATGAAGAAATGACCACCTCCAACGTTTGGTTTATGTTTAATAAGCATTTTTAATTTTATTGCTTAAATCGCATTTTCTCGGCGAGCTGAGCACTTTTTCTGAATTGTGCCGCTCCCGTCACTCTGGTTAGGTTGGCATCGAAAAAAACGCTCTCGGGTGCTTTAGAGTGCCGAGTTTATTACTGCGCATTAGGAAATGACCACCTCCAACGTTTGGTTTATGTTTTATAAGCATTTTTAATTTTATTGCTTAAATCGCATTTTCTCGGCGAGCTGAGCACTTTTTCTGAATTGTGCCGCTCCCGTCACTCTGGTTAGGTTGGCATCGAAAAAAACGCTCTCGGGTGCTTTAGAGTGCCGAGTTTATTACTGCGCATTAAGAAATGACCACCTCCAACGTTTGGTTTATGTTTTATAAGCATTTTTAATTTTATTGCTTAAATCGCATTTTCTCGGCGAGCTGAGCACTTTTTCTGAATTGTGCCGCTCCCGTCACTCTGGTTAGGTTGGCATCGACAAAAACGCTCTCGGGTGCTTTAGAGTGCCGAGTTATTCACTGCGCATGAAGAAATGACCACCTCCAACGTTTGGTTTATGTTTTAAAAGCATTTTTAATTTTATTGCTTAAATCGCATTTTCTCGGCGAGCTGAGCACTTTTTCTGAATTGTGCCGCTCCCGTCACTCTGGTTAGGTTGGCATCGAAAAAAACGCTCTCGGGTGCTTTAGAGTGCCGAGTTTATCACTGCGCATGAAGAAATGACCACCTCCAACGTTTGGTTTATGTTTTATAAGCATTTTTAATTTTATTGCTTAAATCGCATTTTCTCGGCGAGCTGAGCGCTTTTTCTGAATTGTGCCGCTCCCGTCACTCTGGTTAGGTTGGCATCGAAAAAAACGCTCTCGGGTGCTTTAGAGTGCCGAGTTATTCACTGCGCATGAAGAAATGACCACCTCCAATGTTTGGTTTATGTTTAATAAGCATTTTTAATTTTATTGCTTAAATCGCATTTTCTCGGCGAGCTGAGCGCTTTTTCTGAATTGTGCCGCTCCCGTCACTCTGGTTAGGTTGGCATCGAAAAAAACGCTCTCGGGTGCTTTAGAGTGCCGAGTTATTCACTGCGCATGAAGAAATGACCACCTCCAACGTTTGGTTTATGTTTAATAAGCATTTTTAATTTTATTGCTTAAATCGCATTTTCTCGGCGAGCTGAGCACTTTTTCTGAATTGTGCCGCTCCCGTCACTCTGGTTAGGTTGGCATCGAAAAAAACGCTCTCGGGTGCTTTAGAGTGCCGAGTTTATTACTGCGCATTAAGAAATGACCACCTCCAACGTTTGGTTTATGTTTTATAAGCATTTTTAATTTTATTGCTTAAATCGCATTTTCTCGGCGAGCTGAGCGCTTTTTCTGAATTGTGCCGCTCCCGTCACTCTGGTTAGGTTGGCATCGAAAAAAACGCTCTCGGGTGCTTTAGAGTGCCGAGTTATTCACTGCGCATGAAGAAATGACCACCTCCAACGTTTGGTTTATGTTTAATAAGCATTTTTAATTTTATTGCTTAAATCGCATTTTCTCGGCGAGCTGAGCACTTTTTCTGAATTGTGCCGCTCCCGTCACTCTGGTTAGGTTGGCATCGAAAAAAACGCTCTCGGGTGCTTTAGAGTGCCGAGTTTATTACTGCGCATTAAGAAATGACCACCTCCAACGTTTGGTTTATGTTTTATAAGCATTTTTAATTTTATTGCTTAAATCGCATTTTCTCGGCGAGCTGAGCGCTTTTTCTGAATTGTGCCGCTCCCGTCACTCTGGTTAGGTTGGCATCGAAAAAAACGCTTTCGGGTGCTTTAGAGTGCCGAGTTATTCACTGCGCATGAAGAAATGACCACCTCCAACGTTTGGTTTATGTTTAATAAGCATTTTTAATTTTATTGCTTAAATCGCATTTTCTCGGCGAGCTGAGCACTTTTTCTGAATTGTGCCGCTCCCGTCACTCTGGTTAGGTTGGCATCGAAAAAAACGCTCTCGGGTGCTTTAGAGTGCCGACTTTATCACTGCGCATGAAGAAATGACCACCTCAAACGTTTGGTTTATGTTTTATAAGCATTTTTAATTTTATTGCTTAAATCGCATTTTCTCGGCGAGCTGAGCACTTTTTCTGAATTGTGCCGCTCCCGTCACTCTGGTTAGGTTGGCATCGAAAAAAACGCTCACGGGTGCTTTAGAGTGCCGAGTTTATTACTGCGCATTAAGAAATGACCACCTCCAACGTTTGGTTTATGTTTTATAAGCATTTTTAATTTTATTGCTTAAATCGCATTTTCTCGGCGAGCTGAGCACTTTTTCTGAATTGTGCCGCTCCCGTCACTCTGGTTAGGTTGGCATCGAAAAAAACGCTCTCGGGTGCTTTAGAGTGCCGAGTTATTCACTGCGCATGAAGAAATGACCACCTCCAACGTTTGGTTTATGTTTTATAAGCATTTTTAATTTTATTGCTTAAATCGCATTTTCTCGGCGAGCTGAGCACTTTTTCTGAATTGTGCCGCTCCCGTCACTCTGGTTAGGTTGGCATCGAAAAAAACGCTCTCGGGTGCTTTAGAGTGCCGAGTTTATCACTGCGCATGAAGAAATGACCACCTCCAACGTTTGGTTTATGTTTTATAAGCATTTTTAATTTTATTGCTTAAATCGCATTTTCTCGGCGAGCTGAGCGCTTTTTCTGAATTGTGCCGCTCCCGTCACTCTGGTTAGGTTGGCATCGAAAAAAACGCTGTCGGGTGCTTTAGAGTGCCGAGTTTATCACTGCACATGAAGAAATGACCACCTCCAACGTTTGGTTTATGTTTTATAAGCATTTTTAATTTTATTGCTTAAATCGCATTTTCTCGGCGAGCTGAGCGCTTTTTCTGAATTGTGCCGCTCCCGTAACTCTGGTTAGGTTGGCATCGAAAAAAACGCTCTCGGGTGCTTTAGAGTGCCGAGTTTATCACTGCGCATGAAGAAATGACCACTTCCAACGTTTGGTTTATGTTTTATAAGCATTTTTAATTTTATTGCTTAAATCGCATTTTCTCGGCGAGCTGAGCACTTTTTCTGAATTGTGCCGCTCCCGTCACTCTGGTTAGGTTGGCATCGAAAAAAACGCTCTCGGGTGCTTTAGAGTGCCGAGTTTATTACTGCGCATTAAGAAATGACCACCTCCAACGTTTGGTTTATGTTTTATAAGCATTTTTAATTTTATTGCTTAAGTCGCATTTTCTCGGCGAGCTGAGCACTTTTTCTGAATTGTGCCGCTCCCGTCACTCTGGTTAGGTTGGCATCGACAAAAACGCTCTCGGGTGCTTTAGAGTGCCGAGTTATTCACTGCGCATGAAGAAATGACCACCTCCAACGTTTGGTTTATGTTTTAAAAGCATTTTTAATTTTATTGCTTAAATCGCATTTTCTCGGCGAGCTGAGCACTTTTTCTGAATTGTGCCGCTCCCGTCACTCTGGTTAGGTTGGCATCGAAAAAAACGCTCTCGGGTGCTTTAGAGTGCCGAGTTTATCACTGCGCATGAAGAAATGACCACCTCCAACGTTTGGTTTATGTTTTATAAGCATTTTTAATTTTATTGCTTAAATCGCATTTTCTCGGCGAGCTGAGCGCTTTTTCTGAATTGTGCCGCTCCCGTCACTCTGGTTAGGTTGGCATCGAAAAAAACGCTCTCGGGTGCTTTAGAGTTCCGAGTTTATCACTGCGCATGAAGAAATGACCACCTCCAACGTTTGGTTTATGTTTTATAAGCATTTTTAATTTTATTGCTTAAATCGCATTTTCTCGGCGAGCTGAGCGCTTTTTCTGAATTGTGCCGCTCCCGTAACTCTGGTTAGGTTGGCATCGAAAAAAACGCTCTCGGGTGCTTTAGAGTGCCGAGTTTATCACTGCGCATGAAGAAATGACCACTTCCAACGTTTGGTTTATGTTTTATAAGCATTTTTAATTTTATTGCTTAAATCGCATTTTCTCGGCGAGCTGAGCACTTTTTCTGAATTGTGCCGCTCCCGTCACTCTGGTTAGGTTGGCATCGAAAAAAACGCTCTCGGGTGCTTTAGAGTGCCGAGTTTATTACTGCGCATTAAGAAATGACCACCTCCAACGTTTGGTTTATGTTTTATAAGCATTTTTAATTTTATTGCTTAAATCGCATTTTCTCGGCGAGCTGAGCACTTTTTCTGAATTGTGCCGCTCCCGTCACTCTGGTTAGGTTGGCATCGAAAAAAACGCTCTCGGGTGCTTTAGAGTGCCGAGTTATTCACTGCGCATGAAGAAATGACCACCTCCAACGTTTGGTTTATGTTTTATAAGCATTTTTAATTTTATTGCTTAAATCGCATTTTCTTGGCGAGCTGAGCACTTTTTCTGAATTGTGCCGCTCCCGTCACTCTGGTTAGGTTGGCATCGAAAAAAACGCTCTCGGGTGCTGTAGAGTGCCGAGTTTATCACTGCGCATGAAGAAATGACCACCTCCAACGTTTGGTTTATGTTTTATAAGCATTTTTAATTTTATTGCTTAAATCGCATTTTCTCGGCGAGCTGAGCGCTTTTTCTGAATTGTGCCGCTCCCGTCACTCTGGTTAGGTTGGCATCGAAAAAAACGCTCTCGGGTGCTTTAGAGTGCCGAGTTATTCACTGCGCATGAAGAAATGACCACCTCCAACGTTTGGTTTATGTTTAATAAGCATTTTTAATTTTATTGCTTAAATCGCATTTTCTCGGCGAGCTGAGCACTTTTTCTGAATTGTGCCGCTCCCGTCACTCTGGTTAGGTTGGCATCGAAAAAAACGCTCTCGGGTGCTTTAGAGTGCCGAGTTTATTACTGCGCATTAGGAAATGACCACCTCCAACGTTTGGTTTATGTTTTATAAGCATTTTTAATTTTATTGCTTAAATCGCATTTTCTCGGCGAGCTGAGCGCTTTTTCTGAATTGTGCCGCTCCCGTCACTCTGGTTAGGTTGGCATCGAAAAAAACGCTCTCGGGTGCTTTAGAGTGCCGAGTTTATTACTGCGCATTAAGAAATGACCACCTCCAACGTTTGGTTTATGTTTTATAAGCATTTTTAATTTTATTGCTTAAATCGCATTTTCTCGGCGACCTGAGCACTTTTTCTGAATTGTGCCGCTCCCGTCACTCTGGTTAGGTTGGCATCGAAAAAAACGCTCTCGGGTGCTTTAGAGTGCCGAGTTTATTACTGCGCATTAAGAAATGACCACCTCCAACGTTTGGTTTATGTTTTATAAGCATTTTTAATTTTATTGCTTAAATCGCATTTTCTCGGCGAGCTGAGCACTTTTTCTGAATTGTGCCGCTCCCGTCACTCTGGTTAGGTTGGCATCGAAAAAAACGCTCTCGGGTGCTTTAGAGTGCCGAGTTTATTACTGCGCATTGAGAAATGACCACCTCCAACGTTTGGTTTATGTTTTATAAGCATTTTTAATTTTATTGCTTAAATCGCATTTTCTCGCGCGGCGACCTGAGCACTTTTTCTGAATTGTGCCGCTCCCGTCACTCTGGTTAGGTTGGCATCGAAAAAAACGCTCTCGGGTGCTTTAGAGTGCCGAGTTTATTACTGCGCATTAAGAAATGACCACCTCCAACGTTTGGTTTATGTTTTATAAGCATTTTTAATTTTATTGCTTAAATCGCATTTTCTCGGCGAGCTGAGCGCTTTTTCTGAATTGTGCCGCTCCCGTCACTCTGGTTAGGTTGGCATCGAAAAAAACGCTCTCGGGTGCTTTAGAGTTCCGAGTTTATCACTGCGCATGAAGAAATGACCACCTCCAACGTTTGGTTTATGTTTTATAAGCATTTTTAATTTTATTGCTTAAATCGCATTTTCTCGGCGAGCTGAGCGCTTTTTCTGAATTGTGCCGCTCCCGTAACTCTGGTTAGGTTGGCATCGAAAAAAACGCTCTCGGGTGCTTTAGAGTGCCGAGTTTATCACTGCGCATGAAGAAATGACCACTTCCAACGTTTGGTTTATGTTTTATAAGCATTTTTAATTTTATTGCTTAAATCGCATTTTCTCGGCGAGCTGAGCGCTTTTTCTGAATTGTGCCGCTCCCGTCACTCTGGTTAGGTTGGCATCGAAAAAAACGCTCTCGGGTGCTTTAGAGTGCCGAGTTTATTACTGCGCATTAAGAAATGACCACCTCCAACGTTTGGTTTATGTTTTATAAGCATTTTTAATTTTATTGCTTAAATCGCATTTTCTCGGCGAGCTGAGCACTTTTCCTGAATTGTGCCGCTCCCGTCACTCTGGTTAGGTTGGCATCGAAAAAAACGCTCTCGGGTGCTTTAGAGTGCCGAGTTTATTACTGCGCATTGAGAAATGACCACCTCCAACGTTTGGTTTATGTTTTATAAGCATTTTTAATTTTATTGCTTAAATCGCATTTTCTCGGCGAGCTGAGCACTTTTTCTGAATTGTGCCGCTCCCGTCACTCTGGTTAGGTTGGCATCGAAAAAAACGCTCTCGGGTGCTTTAGAGTGCCGAGTTTATTACTGCGCATTAAGAAATGACCACCTCCAACGTTTGGTTTATGTTTTATAAGCATTTTTAATTTTATTGCTTAAATCGCATTTTCTCGGCGAGCTGAGCGCTTTTTCTGAATTGTGCCGCTCCCGTCACTCTGGTTAGGTTGGCATCGAAAAAAACGCTCTCGGGTGCTTTAGAGTTCCGAGTTTATCACTGCGCATGAAGAAATGACCACCTCCAACGTTTGGTTTATGTTTTATAAGCATTTTTAATTTTATTGCTTAAATCGCATTTTCTCGGCGAGCTGAGCACTTTTTCTGAATTGTGCCGCTCCCGTCACTCTGGTTAGGTTGGCATCGAAAAAAACGCTCTCGGGTGCTTTAGAGTGCCGAGTTTATCACTGCGCATGAAGAAATGACCACCTCCAACGTTTGGTTTATGTTTTATAAGCATTTTTAATTTTATTGCTTAAATCGCATTTTCTCGGCGAGCTGAGCGCTTTTTCTGAATTGTGCCGCTCCCGTCACTCTGGTTAGGTTGGCATCGAAAAAAACGCTCTCGGGTGCTTTAGAGTGCGGAGTTATTCACTGCGCATGAAGAAATGACCACCTCCAATGTTTGGTTTATGTTTAATAAGCATTTTTAATTTTATTGCTTAAATCGCATTTTCTCGGCGAGCTGAGCGCTTTTTCTGAATTGTGCCGCTCCCGTCACTCTGGTTAGGTTGGCATCGAAAAAAACGCTCTCGGGTGCTTTAGAGTGCCGAGTTATTCACTGCGCATGAAGAAATGACCACCTCCAACGTTTGGTTTATGTTTAATAAGCATTTTTAATTTTATTGCTTAAATCGCATTTTCTCGGCGAGCTTAGCACTTTTTCTGAATTGTGCCGCTCCCGTCACTCTGGTTAGGTTGGCATCGAAAAAAACGCTCTCGGGTGCTTTAGAGTGCCGAGTTTATTACTGCGCATTAAGAAATGACCACCTCCAACGTTTGGTTTATGTTTTATAAGCATTTTTAATTTTATTGCTTAAATCGCATTTTCTCGGCGAGCTGAGCACTTTTTCTGAATTGTGCCGCTCCCGTCACTCTGGTTAGGTTGGCATCGAAAAAAACGCTCTCGGGTGCTTTAGAGTGCCGAGTTTATTACTGCGCATTAAGAAATGACCACCTCCAACGTTTGGTTTATGTTTTATAAGCATTTTTAATTTTATTGCTTAAATCGCATTTTCTCGGCGAGCTGAGCACTTTTTCTGAATTGTGCCGCTCCCGTCACTCTGGTTAGGTTGGCATCGAAAAAAACGCTCTCGGGTGCTCTAGAGTGCCGAGTTTATTACTGCGCATTAAGAAATGACCACCTCCAACGTTTGGTTTATGTTTTATAAGCATTTTTAATTTTATTGCTTAAATCGCATTTTCTCGGCGAGCTGAGCACTTTTTCTGAATTGTGCCGCTCCCGTCACTCTGGTTAGGTTGGCATCGAAAAAAACGCTCTCGGGTGCTTTAGAGTGCCGAGTTTATTACTGCGCATTAAGAAATGACCACCTCCAACGTTTGGTTTATGTTTTATAAGCATTTTTAATTTTATTGCTTAAATCGCATTTTCTCGGCGAGCTGAGCGCTTTTTCTGAATTGTGCCGCTCCCGTCACTCTGGTTAGGTTGGCATCGAAAAAAACGCTCTCGGGTGCTTTAGAGTGCCGAGTTTATTACTGCGCATTAAGAAATGACCACCTCCAACGTTTGGTTTATGTTTTATAAGCATTTTTAATTTTATTGCTTAAATCGCATTTTCTCGGCGAGCTGAGCACTTTTTCTGAATTGTGCCGCTCCCGTCACTCTGGTTAGGTTGGCATCGAAAAAAACGCTTTTGGGTGCTTTAGAGTGCCGAGTTTATTACTGCGCATTGAGAAATGACCACCTCCAACGTTTGGTTTATGTTTTATAAGCATTTTTAATTTTATTGCTTAAATCGCATTTTCTCGGCGACCTGAGCACTTTTTCTGAATTGTGCCGCTCCCGTCACTCTGGTTAGGTTGGCATCGAAAAAAACGCTCTCGGGTGCTTTAGAGTGCCGGGTTTATTACTGCGCATTAAGAAATGACCACCTCCAACGTTTGGTTTATGTTTTATAAGCATTTTTAATTTTATTGCTTAAATCGCATTTTCTCGGCGAGCTGAGCGCTTTTTCTGAATTGTGCCGCTCCCGTCACTCTGGTTAGGTTGGCATCGAAAAAAACGCTCTCGGGTGCTTTAGAGTTCCGAGTTTATCACTGCGCATGAAGAAATGACCACCTCCAACGTTTGGTTTATGTTTTATAAGCATTTTTAATTTTATTGCTTAAATCGCATTTTCTCGGCGAGCTGAGCGCTTTTTCTGAATTGTGCCGCTCCCGTAACTCTGGTTAGGTTGGCATCGAAAAAAACGCTCTCGGGTGCTTTAGAGTGCCGAGTTTATCACTGCGCATGAAGAAATGACCACTTCCAACGTTTGGTTTATGTTTTATAAGCATTTTTAATTTTATTGCTTAAATCGCATTTTCTCGGCGAGCTGAGCACTTTTTCTGAATTGTGCCGCTCCCGTCACTCTGGTTAGGTTGGCATCGAAAAAAACGCTCTCGGGTGCTTTAGAGTGCCGAGTTTATTACTGCGCATTAAGAAATGACCACCTCCAACGTTTGGTTTATGTTTTATAAGCATTTTTAATTTTATTGCTTAAATCGCATTTTCTCGGCGAGCTGAGCACTTTTTCTGAATTGTGCCGCTCCCGTCACTCTGGTTAGGTTGGCATCGAAAAAAACGCTCTCGGGTGCTTTAGAGTGCCGAGTTATTCACTGCGCATGAAGAAATGACCACCTCCAACGTTTGGTTTATGTTTTATAAGCATTTTTAATTTTATTGCTTAAATCGCATTTTCTCGGCGAGCTGAGCACTTTTTCTGAATTGTGCCGCTCCCGTCACTCTGGTTAGGTTGGCATCGAAAAAAACGCTCTCGGGTGCTTTAGAGTGCCGAGTTTATCACTGCGCATGAAGAAATGACCACCTCCAACGTTTGGTTTATGTTTTATAAGCATTTTTAATTTTATTGCTTAAATCGCATTTTCTCGGCGAGCTGAGCGCTTTTTCTGAATTGTGCCGCTCCCGTCACTCTGGTTAGGTTGGCATCGAAAAAAACGCTCTCGGGTGCTTTAGAGTGCGGAGTTATTCACTGCGCATGAAGAAATGACCACCTCCAATGTTTGGTTTATGTTTAATAAGCATTTTTAATTTTATTGCTTAAATCGCATTTTCTCGGCGAGCTGAGCGCTTTTTCTGAATTGTGCCGCTCCCGTCACTCTGGTTAGGTTGGCATCGAAAAAAACGCTCTCGGGTGCTTTAGAGTGCCGAGTTATTCACTGCGCATGAAGAAATGACCACCTCCAACGTTTGGTTTATGTTTAATAAGCATTTTTAATTTTATTGCTTAAATCGCATTTTCTCGGCGAGCTGAGCACTTTTTCTGAATTGTGCCGCTCCCGTCACTCTGGTTAGGTTGGCATCGAAAAAAACGCTCTCGGGTGCTTTAGAGTGCCGAGTTTATCACTGCGCATGAAGAAATGACCACCTCCAACGTTTGGTTTATGTTTTATAAGCATTTTTAATTTTATTGCTTAAATCGCATTTTCTCGGCGAGCTGAGCGCTTTTTCTGAATTGTGCCGCTCCCGTCACTCTGGTTAGGTTGGCATCGAAAAAAACGCTCTCGGGTGCTTTAGAGTGCCGAGTTTATCACTGCGCATGAAGAAATGACCACCTCCAACGTTTGGTTTATGTTTTATAAGCATTTTTAATTTTATTGCTTAAATCGCATTTTCTCGGCGAACTGAGCACTTTTTCTGAATTGTGCCGCTCCCGTCACTCTGGTTAGGTTGGCATCGAAAAAAACGCTCTCGGGTGCTCTAGAGTGCCGAGTTTATTACTGCGCATTAAGAAATGACCACCTCCAACGTTTGGTTTATGTTTTATAAGCATTTTTAATTTTATTGCTTAAATCGCATTTTCTCGGCGAGCTGAGCACTTTTTCTGAATTGTGCCGCTCCCGTCACTCTGGTTAGGTTGGCATCGAAAAAAACGCTCTCGGGTGCTTTAGAGTGCCGAGTTATTCACTGCGCATGAAGAAATGACCACCTCCAACGTTTGGTTTATGTTTTATAAGCATTTTTAATTTTATTGCTTAAATCGCATTTTCTCGGCGAGCTGAGCACCTTTTCTGAATTGTGCCGCTCCCGTCACTCTGGTTAGGTTGGCATCGAAAAAAACGCTCTCGGGTGCTTTAGAGTGCCGAGTTTATTACTGCGCATTAAGAAATGACCACCTCCAACGTTTGGTTTATGTTTTATAAGCATTTTTAATTTTATTGCTTAAATCGCATTTTCTCGGCGAGCTGAGCGCTTTTTCTGAATTGTGCCGCTCCCGTCACTCTGGTTAGGTTGGCATCGAAAAAAACGCTCTCGGGTGCTTTAGAGTGCCGAGTTATTCACTGCGCATGAAGAAATGACCACCTCCAACGTTTGGTTTATGTTTAATAAGCATTTTTAATTTTATTGCTTAAAATCGCATTTTCTCGGCGAGCTGAGCACTTCTTCTGAATTGTGGCGCTCCCGTCACTCTGGTTAGGTTGGCATCGAAAAAAACGCTCTCGGGTGCTTTAGAGTGCCGAGTTTATTACTGCGCATTAAGAAATGACCACCTCCAACGTTTGGTTTATGTTTTATAAGCATTTTTAATTTTATTGCTTAAATCGCATTTTCTCGGCGAGCTGAGCACTTTTTCTGAATTGTGCCGCTCCCGTCACTCTGGTTAGGTTGGCATCGAAAAAAACGCTCTCGGGTGCTTTAGAGTGCCGAGTTATTCACTGCGCATGAAGAAAGGACCACCTCCAACGTTTGGTTTATGTTTTATAAGCATTTTTAATTTTATTGCTTAAATCGCATTTTCTCGGCGAGCTGAGCGCTTTTTCTGAATTGTGCCGCTCCCGTAACTCTGGTTAGGTTGGCATCGAAAAAAACGCTCTCGGGTGCTTTAGAGTGCCGAGTTTATTACTGCGCATTAAGAAATGATCACCTCCAACGTTTGGATTATGTTTTATAAGCATTTTTAATTTTATTGCTTAAATCGCATTTTCTCGGCGAGCTGAGCACTTTTTCTGAATTGTGCCGCTCCCGTCACTCTGGTTAGGTTGGCATCGAAAAAAACGCTCTCGGGTGCTTTAGAGTGCCGAGTTTATTACTGCGCATGAAGAAATGACCACCTCCAACGTTTGGTTTATGTTTAATAAGCATTTTTAATTTTATTGCTTAAATCGCATTTTCTCGGCGAGCTGAGCACTTTTTCTGAATTGTGCCGCTCCCGTCACTCTGGTTAGGTTGGCATCGAAAAAAACGCTCTCGGGTGCTTTAGAGTGCCGAGTTTATTACTGCGCATTAAGAAATGACCACCTCCAACGTTTGGTTTATGTTTTATAAGCATTTTTAATTTTATTGCTTAAATCGCATTTTCTCGGCGAGCTGAGCACTTTTTCTGAATTGTGCCGCTCCCGTCACTCTGGTTAGGTTGGCATCGAAAAAAACGCTCTCGGGTGCTTTAGAGTGCCGAGTTTATTACTGCGCATTAAGAAATGACCACCTCCAACGTTTGGTTTATGTTTTATAAGCATTTTTAATTTTATTGCTTAAATCGCATTTTCTCGGCGAGCTGAGCGCTTTTTCTGAATTGTGCCGCTCCCGTAACTCTGGTTAGGTTGGCATCGAAAAAAACGCTCTCGGGTGCTTTAGAGTGCCGAGTTTATCACTGCGCATGAAGAAATGACCACTTCCAACGTTTGGTTTATGTTTTATAAGCATTTTTAATTTTATTGCTTAAATCGCATTTTCTCGGCGAGCTGAGCGCTTTTTCTGAATTGTGCCGCTCCCGTAACTCTGGTTAGGTTGGCATCGAAAAAAACGCTCTCGGGTGCTCTAGAGTGCCGAGTTTATTACTGCGCATTAAGAAATGACCACCTCCAACGTTTGGTTTATGTTTTATAAGCATTTTTAATTTTATTGCTTAAATCGCATTTTCTCGGCGAGCTGAGCACTTTTTCTGAATTGTGCCGCTCCCGTCACTCTGGTTAGGTTGGCATCGAAAAAAACGCTCTCGGGTGCTTTAGAGTGCCGAGTTATTCACTGCGCATGAATAAATGACCACCTCCAACGTTTGGTTTATGTTTTATAAGCATTTTTAATTTTATTGCTTAAATCGCATTTTCTCGGCGAGCTGAGCACTTTTTCTGAATTGTGCCGCTCCCGTCACTCTGGTTAGGTTGGCATCGAAAAAAACGCTCTCGGGTGCTTTAGAGTGCCGAGTTTATCACTGCGCATGAAGAAATGACCACCTCCAACGTTTGGTTTATGTTTTATAAGCATTTTTAATTTTATTGCTTAAATCGCATTTTCTCGGCGAGCTGAGCACTTTTTCTGAATTGTGCCGCTCCCGTCACTCTGGTTAGGTTGGCATCGAAAAAAACGCTCTCGGGTGCTTTAGAGTGCCGAGTTTATTACTGCGCATTAAGAAATGACCACCTCCAACGTTTGGTTTATGTTTTATAAGCATTTTTAATTTTATTGCTTAAATCGCATTTTCTCGGCGAGCTGAGCACTTTTTCTGAATTGTGCCGCTCCCGTCACTTGGCATCGAAAAAAACGCTCTCGGGTGCTTTAGAGTGCCGAGTTATTCACTGCGCATGAAGAAATGACCACCTCCAACGTTTGGTTTATGTTTTATAAGCATTTTTAATTTTATTGCTTAAATCGCATTTTCTCGGCGAGCTGAGCGCTTTTTCTGAATTGTGCCGCTCCCGTCACTCTGGTTAGGTTGGCATCGAAAAAAACGCTCTCGGGTGCTTTAGAGTGCCGAGTTTATTACTGCGCATTAAGAAATGACCACCTCCAACGTTTGGTTTATGTTTTATAAGCATTTTTAATTTTATTGCCTAAATCGCATTTTCTCGGCGAGCTGAGCACTTTTTCTGAATTGTGCCGCTCCCGTCACTCTGGTTAGGTTGGCATCGAAAAAAACGCTCTCGGGTGCTTTAGAGTGCCGAGTTTATTACTGCGCATTAAGAAATGACCACCTCCAACGTTTGGTTTATGTTTTATAAGCATTTTTAATTTTATTGCTTAAATCGCATTTTCTCGGCGAGCTGAGCACTTTTTCTGAATTGTGCCGCTCCCGTCACTCTGGTTAGGTTGGCATCGAAAAAAACGCTCTCGGGTGCTTTATAGTGCCGAGTTATTCACTGCGCACGAAGAAATGACCACCTCCAACGTTTGGTTTATGTTTTATAAGCATTTTTAATTTTATTGCTTAAATCGCATTTTCTCGGCGAGCTGAGCGCTTTTTCTGAATTGTGCCGCTCCCGTCACTCTGGTTAGGTTGGCATCGAAAGAAACGCTCTCGGGTGCTTTAGAGTGCCGAGTTTATTACTGCGCATTAAGAAATGACCACCTCCAACGTTTGGTTTATGTTTTATAAGCATTTTTAATTTTATTGCTTAAATCGCATTTTCTCGGCGAGCTGAGCACTTTTTCTGAATTGTGCCGCTCCCGTCACTCTGGTTAGGTTGGCATCGAAAAAAACGCTCTCGGGTGCTTTAGAGTGCCGAGTTTATTACTGCGCATTAAGAAATGACCACCTCCAACGTTTGGTTTATGTTTTATAAGCATTTTTAATTTTATTGCTTAAATCGCATTTTCTCGGCGAGCTGAGCACTTTTTCTGAATTGTGCCGCTCCCGTCACTCTGGTTAGGTTGGCATCGAAAAAAACGCTTTTGGGTGCTTTAGAGTGCCGAGTTATTCACTGCGCATGAAGAAATGACCACCTCCAACGTTTGGTTTATGTTTAATAAGCATTTTTAATTTTATTGCTTAAATCGCATTTTCTCGGCGAGCTGAGCACTTTTTCTGAATTGTGCCGCTCCCGTCACTCTGGTTAGGTTGGCATCGAAAAAAACGCTCTCGGGTGCTTTAGAGTGCCGAGTTTATTACTGCGCATTAAGAAATGACCACCTCCAACGTTTGGTTTATGTTTTACAAGCATTTTTAATTTTATTGCTTAAATCGCATTTTCTCGGCGAGCTGAGCACTTTTTCTGAATTGTGCCGCTCCCGTCACTCTGGTTAGGTTGGCATCGAAAAAAACGCTCTCGGGTGCTTTAGAGTGCCGAGTTTATTACTGCGCATTAAGAAATGACCACCTCCAACGTTTGGTTTATGTTTTATAAGCATTTTTAATTTTATTGCTTAAATCGCATTTTCTCGGCGAGCTGAGCACTTTTTCTGAATTGTGCCGCTCCCGTCACTTGGCATCGAAAAAAACGCTCTCGGGTGCTTTAGAGTGCCGAGTTATTCACTGCGCATGAAGAAATGACCACCTCCAACGTTTGGTTTATGTTTTATAAGCATTTTTAATTTTATTGCTTAAATCGCATTTTCTCGGCGAGCTGAGCGCTTTTTCTGAATTGTGCCGCTCCCGTCACTCTGGTTAGGTTGGCATCGAAAAAAACGCTCTCGGGTGCTTTAGAGTGCCGAGTTTATTACTGCGCATTAAGAAATGACCACCTCCAACGTTTGGTTTATGTTTTATAAGCATTTTTAATTTTATTGCCTAAATCGCATTTTCTCGGCGAGCTGAGCACTTTTTCTGAATTGTGCCGCTCCCGTCACTCTGGTTAGGTTGGCATCGAAAAAAACGCTCTCGGGTGCTTTAGAGTGCCGAGTATATTACTGCGCATTAAGAAATGACCACCTCCAACGTTTGGTTTATGTTTTATAAGCATTTTTAATTTTATTGCTTAAATCGCATTTTCTCGGCGAGCTGAGCACTTTTTCTGAATTGTGCCGCTCCCGTCACTTGGCATCGAAAAAAACGCTCTCGGGTGCTTTAGAGTGCCGAGTTATTCACTGCGCATGAAGAAATGACCACCTCCAACGTTTGGTTTATGTTTTATAAGCATTTTTAATTTTATTGCTTAAATCGCATTTTCTCGGCGAGCTGAGCGCTTTTTCTGAATTGTGCCGCTCCCGTCACTCTGGTTAGGTTGGCATCGAAAAAAACGCTCTCGGGTGCTTTAGAGTGCTGAGTTTATTACTGCGCATTAAGAAATGACCACCTCCAACGTTTGGTTTATGTTTTATAAGCATTTTTAATTTTATTGCCTAAATCGCATTTTCTCGGTGAGCTGAGCACTTTTTCTGAATTGTGCCGCTCCCGTCACTCTGGTTAGGTTGGCATCGAAAAAAACGCTCTCGGGTGCTTTAGAGTGCCGAGTTTATTACTGCGCATTAAGAAATGACCACCTCCAACGTTTGGTTTATGTTTTATAAGCATTTTTAATTTTATTGCTTAAATCGCATTTTCTCGGCGAGCTGAGCACTTTTTCTGAATTGTGCCGCTCCCGTCACTCTGGTTAGGTTGGCATCGAAAAAAACGCTCTCGGGTGCTTTAGAGTGCCGAGTTTATTACTGCGCATTAAGAAATGACCACCTCCAACGTTTGGTTTATGTTTTATAAGCATTTTTAATTTTATTGCTTAAATCGCATTTTCTCGGCGAGCTGAGCACTTTTTCTGAATTGTGCCGCTCCCGTCACTCTGGTTAGGTTGGCACCGAAAAAAACGCTTTTGGGTGCTTTAGAGTGCCGAGTTATTCACTGCGCATGAAGAAATGACCACCTCCAACGTTTGGTTTATGTTTAATAAGCATTTTTAATTTTATTGCTTAAATCGCATTTTCTCGGCGAGCTGAGCACTTTTTCTGAATTGTGCCGCTCCCGTCACTCTGGTTAGGTTGGCATCGAAAAAAACGCTCTCGGGTGCTTTAGAGTGCCGAGTTTATTACTGCGCATTAAGAAATGACCACCTCCAACGTTTGGTTTATGTTTTATAAGCATTTTTAATGTTATTGCTTAAATCGCATTTTCTCGGCGAGCTGAGCACTTTTTCTGAATTGTGCCGCTCCCGTCACTCTGGTTAGGTTGGCATCGAAAAAAACGCTCTCGGGTGCTTTAGAGTGCCGAGTTTATTACTGCGCATTAAGAAATGACCACCTCCAACGTTTGGTTTATGTTTTATAAGCATTTTTAATTTTATTGCTTAAATCGCATTTTCTCGTCGAGCTGAGCACTTTTTCTGAATTGTGCCGCTCCCGTCACTCTGGTTAGGTTGGCATCGAAAAAAACGCTATCGGGTGCTTTAGAGTGCCGAGTTATTCACTGCGCATGAAGAAATGACCACCTCCAACGTTTGGTTTATGTTTAATAAACATTTTTAATTTTATTGCTTAAATCGCATTTTGTCGGCGAGCTGAGCACTTTTTCTGAATTGTGCCGCTCCCGTCACTCTGGTTAGGTTGGCATCGAAAAAAACGCTCTCGGGTGCTTTAGAGTGCCGAGTTTATTACTGCGCATTAAGAAATGACCACCTCCAACGTTTGGTTTATGTTTTATAAGCATTTTTAATTTTATTGCTTAAATCGCATTTTCTCGGCGAGCTGAGCACTTTTTCTGAATTGTGCCGCTCCCGTCACTCTGGTTAGGTTGGCATCGAAAAAAACGCTCTCGGGTGCTTTAGAGTGCCGAGTTTATTACTGCGCATTAAGAAATGACCACCTCCAACGTTTGGTTTATGTTTTATAAGCATTTTTAATTTTATTGCTTAAATCGCATTTTCTCGGCGAGCTGAGCACTTTTTCTGAATTGTGCCGCTCCCGTCACTTGGCATCGAAAAAAACGCTCTCGGGTGCTTTAGAGTGCCGAGTTATTCACTGCGCATGAAGAAATGACCACCTCCAACGTTTGGTTTATGTTTTATAAGCATTTTTAATTTTATTGCTTAAATCGCATTTTCTCGGCGAGCTGAGCGCTTTTTCTGAATTGTGCCGCTCCCGTCACTCTGGTTAGGTTGGCATCGAAAAAAACGCTCTCGGGTGCTTTAGAGTGCTGAGTTTATTACTGCGCATTAAGAAATGACCACCTCCAACGTTTGGTTTATGTTTTATAAGCATTTTTAATTTTATTGCCTAAATCGCATTTTCTCGGTGAGCTGAGCACTTTTTCTGAATTGTGCCGCTCCCGTCACTCTGGTTAGGTTGGCATCGAAAAAAACGCTCTCGGGTGCTTTAGAGTGCCGAGTTTATTACTGCGCATTAAGAAATGACCACCTCCAACGTTTGGTTTATGTTTTATAAGCATTTTTAATTTTATTGCTTAAATCGCATTTTCTCGGCGAGCTGAGCACTTTTTCTGAATTGTGCCGCTCCCGTCACTCTGGTTAGGTTGGCATCGAAAAAAACGCTCTCGGGTGCTTTAGAGTGCTGAGTTATTCACTGCGCACGAAGAAAAGACCACCTCCAACGTTTGGTTTATGTTTTATAAGCATTTTTAATTTTATTGCTTAAATCGCATTTTCTCGGCGAGCTGAGCGCTTTTTCTGAATTGTGCCGCTCCCGTCACTCTGGTTAGGTTGGCATCGAAAAAAACGCTCTCGGGTGCTTTAGAGTGCCGAGTTTATTACTGCGCATTAAGAAATGACCACCTCCAACGTTTGGTTTATGTTTTATAAGCATTTTTAATTTTATTGCTTAAATCGCATTTTCTCGGCGAGCTGAGCACTTTTTCTGAATTGTGCCGCTCCCGTCACTCTGGTTAGGTTGGCATCGAAAAAAACGCTCTCGGGTGCTTTAGAGTGCCGAGTTTATTACTGCGCATTAAGAAATGACCACCTCCAACGTTTGGTTTATGTTTTATAAGCATTTTTAATTGTATTGCTTAAATCGCATTTTCTCGGCGAGCTGAGCACTTTTTCTGAATTGTGCCGCTCCCGTCACTCTGGTTAGGTTGGCATCGAAAAAAACGCTATCGGGTGCTTTAGAGTGCCGAGTTATTCACTGCGCATGAAGAAATGACCACCTCCAACGTTTGGTTTATGTTTAATAAGCATTTTTAATTTTATTGCTTAAATCGCATTTTCTCGGCGAGCTGAGCACTTTTTCTGAATTGTGCCGCTCCCGTCACTCTGGTTAGGTTGGCATCGAAAAAAACGCTCTCGGGTGCTTTAGAGTGCCGAGTTTATTACTGCGCATTAAGAAATGACCACCTCCAACGTTTGGTTTATGTTTTATAAGCATTTTTAATTTTATTGCTTAAATCGCATTTTCTCGGCGAGCTGAGCACTTTTTCTGAATTGTGCCGCTCCCGTCACTCTGGTTAGGTTGGCATCGAAAAAAACGCTCTCGGGTGCTTTAGAGTGCCGAGTTTATTACTGCGCATTAAGAAATGACCACCTCCAACGTTTGGTTTATGTTTTATAAGCATTTTTAATTTTATTGCTTAAATCGCATTTTCTCGGCGAGCTGAGCGCTTTTTCTGAATTGTGCCGCTCCCGTCACTCTGGTTAGGTTGGCATCGAAAAAAACGCTCTCGGGTGCTTTAGAGTGCCGAGTTATTCACTGCGCATGAAGAAATGACCACCTCCAACGTTTGGTTTATGTTTAATAAGCATTTTTAATTTTATTGCTTAAATCGCATTTTCTCGGCGAGCTGAGCACTTTTTCTGAATTGTGCCGCTCCCGTCACTCTGGTTAGGTTGGCATCGAAAAAAACGCTCTCGGGTGCTTTAGAGTGCCGAGTTTATTACTGCGCATTAAGAAATGACCACCTCCAACGTTTGGTTTATGTTTTATAAGCATTTTTAATTTTATTGCTTAAATCGCATTTTCTCGGCGAGATGAGCGCTTTTTCTGAATTGTGCCGCTCCCGTCACTCTGGTTAGGTTGGCATCGAAAAAAACGCTCTCGGGTGCTTTAGAGTGCCGAGTTATTCACTGCGCATGAAGAAATGACCACCTCCAACGTTTGGTTTATGTTTTATAAGCATTTTTAATTTTATTGCTTAAATCGCATTTTCTCGGCGAGCTGAGCGCTTTTTCTGAATTGTGCCGCTCCCGTCACTCTGGTTAGGTTGGCATCGAAAAAAACGCTCTCGGGTGCTTTAGAGTGCCGAGTTTATCACTGCGCATGAAGAAATGACCACCTCCAACGTTTGGTTTATGTTTTATAAGCATTTTTAATTTTATTGCTTAAATCGCATTTTCTCGGCGAGCTGAGCGCTTTTTCTGAATTGTGCCGCTCCCGTCACTCTGGTTAGGTTGGCATCGAAAAAAACGCTCTCGGGTGCTTTAGAGTGCCGAGTTATTCACTGCGCATGAAGAAATGACCACCTCCAATGTTTGGTTTATGTTTAATAAGCATTTTTAATTTTATTGCTTAAATCGCATTTTCTCGGCAAGCTGAGCGCTTTTTCTGAATTGTGCCGCTCCCGTCACTCTGGTTAGGTTGGCATCGAAAAAAACGCTCTCGGGTGCTTTAGAGTGCCGAGTTATTCACTGCGCATGAAGAAATGACCACCTCCAACGTTTGGTTTATGTTTAATAAGCATTTTTAATTTTATTGCTTAAATCGCATTTTCTCGGCGAGCTGAGCACTTTTTCTGAATTGTGCCGCTCCCGTCACTCTGGTTAGGTTGGCATCGAAAAAAACGCTCTCGGGTGCTTTAGAGTGCCGAGTTTATTACTGCGCATTAGGAAATGACCACCTCCAACGTTTGGTTTATGTTTTATAAGCATTTTTAATTTTATTGCTTAAATCGCATTTTCTCGGCGAGCTGAGCGCTTTTTCTGAATTGTGCCGCTCCCGTCACTCTGGTTAGGTTGGCATCGAAAAAAACGCTCTCGGGTGCTTTAGAGTGCCGAGTTTATTACTGCGCATTAAGAAATGACCACCTCCAACGTTTGGTTTATGTTTTATAAGCATTTTTAATTTTATTGCTTAAATCGCATTTTCTCGGCGAGCTGAGCACTTTTTCTGAATTGTGCCGCTCCCGTCACTCTGGTTAGGTTGGCATCGAAAAAAACGCTCTCGGGTGCTTTAGAGTGCCGAGTTTATTACTGTGCATTAAGAAATGACCACCTCCAACGTTTGGTTTATGTTTTATAAGCATTTTTAATTTTATTGCTTAAATCGCATTTTCTCGGCGAGCTGAGCGCTTTTTCTGAATTGTGCCGCTCCCGTCACTCTGGTTAGGTTGGCATCGAAAAAAACGCTCTCGGGTGCTTTAGAGTGCCGAGTTATTCACTGCGCATGAAGAAATGACCACCTCCAACGTTTGGTTTATGTTTAATAAGCATTTTTATTTTTATTGCTTAAATCGCATTTTCTCGGCGAGCTGAGCACTTTTTCTGAATTGTGCCGCTCCCGTCACTCTGGTTAGGTTGGCATCGAAAAAAACGCTCTCGGGTGCTTTAGAGTGCCGAGTTTATTACTGCGCATTAAGAAATGACCACCTCCAACGTTTGGTTTATGTTTTATAAGCATTTTTAATTTTATTGCTTAAATCGCATTTTCTCGGCGAGCTGAGCACTTTTTCTGAATTGTGCCGCTCCCGTCACTCTGGTTAGGTTGGCATCGAAAAAAACGCTCTCGGGTGCTTTAGAGTGCCGAGTTTATTACTGCGCATTAGGAAATGACCACCTCCAACGTTTGGTTTATGTTTTATAAGCATTTTTAATTTTATTGCTTAAATCGCATTTTCTCGGCGAGCTGAGCGCTTTTTCTGAATTGTGCCGCTCCCGTCACTCTGGTTAGGTTGGCATCGAAAAAAACGCTCTCGGGTGCTTTAGAGTGCCGAGTTTATTACTGCGCATTAAGAAATGACCACCTCCAACGTTTGGTTTATGTTTTATAAGCATTTTTAATTTTATTGCTTAAATCGCATTTTCTCGGCGAGCTGAGCACTTTTTCTGAATTGTGCCGCTCCCGTCACTCTGGTTAGGTTGGCATCGAAAAAAACGCTATCGGGTGCTTTAGAGTGCCGAGTTATTCACTGCGCATGAAGAAATGACCACCTCCAACGTTTGGTTTATGTTTAATAAGCATTTTTAATTTTATTGCTTAAATCGCATTTTCTCGGCGAGCTGAGCACTTTTTCTGAATTGTGCCGCTCCCGTCACTCTGGTTAGGTTGGCATCGAAAAAAACGCTCTCGGGTGCTTTAGAGTGCCGAGTTTATTACTGCGCATTAAGAAATGACCACCTCCAACGTTTGGTTTATGTTTTATAAGCATTTTTAATTTTATTGCTTAAATCGCATTTTCTCGGCGAGCTGAGCACTTTTTCTGAATTGTGCCGCTCCCGTCACTCTGGTTAGGTTGGCATCGAAAAAAACGCTCTCGGGTGCTTTAGAGTGCCGAGTTTATTACTGCGCATTAAGAAATGACCACCTCCAACGTTTGGTTTATGTTTTATAAGCATTTTTAATTTTATTGCTTAAATCGCATTTTCTCGGCGAGCTGAGCACTTTTTCTGAATTGTGCCGCTCCCGTCACTTGGCATCGAAAAAAACGCTCTCGGGTGCTTTAGAGTGCCGAGTTATTCACTGCGCATGAAGAAATGACCACCTCCAACGTTTGGTTTATGTTTTATAAGCATTTTTAATTTTATTGCTTAAATCGCATTTTCTCGGCGAGCTGAGCGCTTTTTCTGAATTGTGCCGCTCCCGTCACTCTGGTTAGGTTGGCATCGAAAAAAACGCTCTCGGGTGCTTTAGAGTGCCGAGTTATTCACTGCGCATGAAGAAATGACCACCTCCAACGTTTGGTTTATGTTTAATAAGCATTTTTAATTTTATTGCTTAAATCGCATTTTCTCGGCGAGCTGAGCACTTTTTCTGAATTGTGCCGCTCCCGTCACTCTGGTTAGGTTGGCATCGAAAAAAACGCTCTCGGGTGCTTTAGAGTGCCGAGTTTATTACTGCGCATTAAGAAATGACCACCTCCAACGTTTGGTTTATGTTTTATAAGCATTTTTAATTTTATTGCTTAAATCGCATTTTCTCGGCGAGCTGAGCGCTTTTTCTGAATTGTGCCGCTCCCGTCACTCTGGTTAGGTTGGCATCGAAAAAAACGCTCTCGGGTGCTTTAGAGTGCCGAGTTATTCACTGCGCATAAAGAAATGACCACCTCCAACGTTTGGTTTATGTTTAATAAGCATTTTTAATTTTATTGCTTAAATCGCATTTTCTCGGCGAGCTGAGCACTTTTTCTGAATTGTGCCGCTCCCGTCACTCTGGTTAGGTTGGAGTCGAAAAAAACGCTCTCGGGTGCTTTAGAGTGCCGAGTTTATTACTGCGCATTAAGAAATGACCACCTCCAACGTTTGGTTTATGTTTTATAAGCATTTTTAATTTTATTGCTTAAATCGCATTTTCTCGGCGAGCTGAGCACTTTTTCTGAATTGTGCCGCTCCCGTCACTCTGGTTAGGTTGGCATCGAAAAAAACGCTCTCGGGTGCTTTAGAGTGCCGAGTTTATCACTGCGCATGAAGAAATGACCACCTCCAACGTTTGGTTTATGTTTAATAAGCATTTTTAATTTTATTGCTTAAATCGCATTTTCTCGGCGAGCTGAGCACTTTTTCTGAATTGTGCCGCTCCCGTCACTTGGCATCGAAAAAAACGCTCTCGGGTGCTTTACAGTGCCGAGTTATTCACTGCGCATGAAGAAATGACCACCTCCAACGTTTGGTTTATGTTTTATAAGCATTTTTAAATTTTATTGCTTAAATCGCATTTTCTCGGCGAGCTGAGCGCTTTTTCTGAATTGTGCCGCTCCCGTCACTCTGGTTAGGTTGGCATCGAAAAAAACGCTCTCGGGTGCTTTAGAGTGCTGAGTTTATTACTGCGCATTAAGAAATGACCACCTCCAACGTTTGGTTTATGTTTTATAAGCATTTTTAATTTTATTGCCTAAATCGCATTTTCTCGGCGAGCTGAGCACTTTTTCTGAATTGTGCCGCTCCCGTCACTCTGGTTAGGTTGGCATCGAAAAAAACGCTCTCGGGTGCTTTAGAGTGCCGAGTTTATTACTGCGCATTAAGAAATGACCACCTCCAACGTTTGGTTTATGTTTTATAAGCATTTTTAATTTTATTGCTTAAATCGCATTTTCTCGGCGAGCTGAGCACTTTTTCTGAATTGTGCCGCTCCCGTCACTCTGGTTAGGTTGGCATCGAAAAAAACGCTCTCGGGTGCTTTAGAGTGCCGAGTTATTCACTGCGCACGAAGAAATGACCACCTCCAACGTTTGGTTTATGTTTTATAAGCATTTTTAATTTTATTGCTTAAATCGCATTTTCTCGGCGAGCTGAGCGCTTTTTCTGAATTGTGCCGCTCCCGTCACTCTGGTTAGGTTGGCATCGAAAAAAACGCTCTCGGGTGCTTTAGAGTGCCGAGTTTATTACTGCGCATTAAGAAATGACCACCTCCAACGTTTGGTTTATGTTTTATAAGCATTTTTAATTTTATTGCTTAAATCGCATTTTCTCGGCGAGCTGAGCACTTTTTCTGAATTGTGCCGCTCCCGTCACTCTGGTTAGGTTGGCATCGAAAAAAACGCTCTCGGGTGCTTTAGAGTGCCGAGTTTATTACTGCGCATTAAGAAATGACCACCTCCAACGTTTGGTTTATGTTTTATAAGCATTTTTAATTTTATTGCTTAAATCGCATTTTCTCGGCGAGCTGAGCACTTTTTCTGAATTGTGCCGCTCCCGTCACTCTGGTTAGGTTGGCATCGAAAAAAAACGCTATCGGGTGCTTTAGAGTGCCGAGTTATTCACTGCGCAAGAAGAAATGACCACCTCCAACGTTTGGTTTATGTTTAATAAGCATTTTTAATTTTATTGCTTAAATCGCATTTTCTCGGCGAGCTGAGCACTTTTTCTGAATTGTGCCGCTCCCGTCACTCTGGTTAGGTTGGCATCGACAAAAACGCTCTCGGGTGCTTTAGAGTGCCGAGTTTATTACTGCGCATTAAGAAATGACCACCTCCAACGTTTGGTTTATGTTTTATAAGCATTTTTAATTTTATTGCTTAAATCGCATTTTCTCGGCGAGCTGAGCACTTTTTCTGAATTGTGCCGCTCCCGTCACTCTGGTTAGGTTGGCATCGAAAAAAACGCTCTCGGGTGCTTTAGAGTGCCGAGTTTATTACTGCGCATTAAGAAATGACCACCTCCAACGTTTGGTTTATGTTTTATAAGCATTTTTAATTTTATTGCTTAAATCGCATTTTCTCGGCGAGCTGAGCGCTTTTTCTGAATTGTGCCGCTCCCGTCACTCTGGTTAGGTTGGCATCGAAAAAAAGGCTCTCGGGTGCTTTAGAGTGCCGAGTTATTCACTGCGCATGAAGAAATGACCACCTCCAACGTTTGGTTTATGTTTAATAAGCATTTTTAATTTTATTGCTTAAATCGCATTTTCTCGGCGAGCTGAGCACTTTTTCTGAATTGTGCCGCTCCCGTCACTCTGGTTAGGTTGGCATCGAAAAAAACGCTCTCGGGTGCTTTAGAGTGCCGAGTTTATTACTGCGCATTAAGAAATGACCACCTCCAACGTTTGGTTTATGTTTTATAAGCATTTTTAATTTTATTGCTTAAATCGCATTTTCTCGGCGAGCTGAGCACTTTTTCTGAATTGTGCCGCTCCCGTCACTCTGGTTAGGTTGGCATCGAAAAAAACGCTCTCGGGTGCTTTAGAGTGCCGAGTTTATTACTGCGCATTAGGAAATGACCACCTCCAACGTTTGGTTTATGTTTTATAAGCATTTTTAATTTTATTGCTTAAATCGCATTTTCTCGGCGAGCTGAGCGCTTTTTCTGAATTGTGCCGCTCCCGTCACTCTGGTTAGGTTGGCATCGAAAAAAACGCTCTCGGGTGCTTTAGAGTGCCGAGTTTATTACTGCGCATTAAGAAATGACCACCTCCAACGTTTGGTTTATGTTTTATAAGCATTTTTAATTTTATTGCTTAAATCGCATTTTCTCGGCGAGCTGAGCACTTTTTCTGAATTGTGCCGCTCCCGTCACTCTGGTTAGGTTGGCATCGAAAAAAACGCTATCGGGTGCTTTAGAGTGCCGAGTTATTCACTGCGCATGAAGAAATGACCACCTCCAACGTTTGGTTTATGTTTAATAAGCATTTTTAATTTTATTGCTTAAATCGCATTTTCTCGGCGAGCTGAGCACTTTTTCTGAATTGTGCCGCTCCCGTCACTCTGGTTAGGTTGGCATCGAAAAAAACGCTCTCGGGTGCTTTAGAGTGCCGAGTTTATTACTGCGCATTAAGAAATGACCACCTCCAACGTTTGGTTTATGTTTTATAAGCATTTTTAATTTTATTGCTTAAATCGCATTTTCTCGGCGAGCTGAGCACTTTTTCTGAATTGTGCCGCTCCCGTCACTCTGGTTAGGTTGGCATCGAAAAAAACGCTCTCGGGTGCTTTAGAGTGCCGAGTTTATTACTGCGCATTAAGAAATGACCACCTCCAACGTTTGGTTTATGTTTTATAAGCATTTTTAATTTTATTGCTTAAATCGCATTTTCTCGGCGAGCTGAGCACTTTTTCTGAATTGTGCCGCTCCCGTCACTTGGCATCGAAAAAAACGCTCTCGGGTGCTTTAGAGTGCCGAGTTATTCACTGCGCATGAAGAAATGACCACCTCCAACGTTTGGTTTATGTTTTATAAGCATTTTTAATTTTATTGCTTAAATCGCATTTTCTCGGCGAGCTGAGCGCTTTTTCTGAATTGTGCCGCTCCCGTCACTCTGGTTAGGTTGGCATCGAAAAAAACGCTCTCGGGTGCTTTAGAGTGCCGAGTTATTCACTGCGCATGAAGAAATGACCACCTCCAACGTTTGGTTTATGTTTAATAAGCATTTTTAATTTTATTGCTTAAATCGCATTTTCTCGGCGAGCTGAGCACTTTTTCTGAATTGTGCCGCTCCCGTCACTCTGGTTAGGTTGGCATCGAAAAAAACGCTCTCGGGTGCTTTAGAGTGCCGAGTTTATTACTGCGCATTAAGAAATGACCACCTCCAACGTTTGGTTTATGTTTTATAAGCATTTTTAATTTTATTGCTTAAATCGCATTTTCTCGGCGAGCTGAGCGCTTTTTCTGAATTGTGCCGCTCCCGTCACTCTGGTTAGGTTGGCATCGAAAAAAACGCTCTCGGGTGCTTTAGAGTGCCGAGTTATTCACTGCGCATAAAGAAATGACCACCTCCAACGTTTGGTTTATGTTTAATAAGCATTTTTAATTTTATTGCTTAAATCGCATTTTCTCGGCGAGCTGAGCACTTTTTCTGAATTGTGCCGCTCCCGTCACTCTGGTTAGGTTGGAGTCGAAAAAAACGCTCTCGGGTGCTTTAGAGTGCCGAGTTTATTACTGCGCATTAAGAAATGACCACCTCCAACGTTTGGTTTATGTTTTATAAGCATTTTTAATTTTATTGCTTAAATCGCATTTTCTCGGCGAGCTGAGCACTTTTTCTGAATTGTGCCGCTCCCGTCACTCTGGTTAGGTTGGCATCGAAAAAAACGCTCTCGGGTGCTTTAGAGTGCCGAGTTTATCACTGCGCATGAAGAAATGACCACCTCCAACGTTTGGTTTATGTTTAATAAGCATTTTTAATTTTATTGCTTAAATCGCATTTTCTCGGCGAGCTGAGCACTTTTTCTGAATTGTGCCGCTCCCGTCACTCTGGTTAGGTTGGCATCGAAAAAAACGCTCTCGGGTGCTTTAGAGTGCCGACTTTATCACTGCGCATGAAGAAATGACCACCTCCAACGTTTGGTTTATGTTTTATAAGCATTTTTAATTTTATTGCTTAAATCGCATTTTCTCGGCGAGCTGAGCACTTTTTCTGAATTTTGCCGCTCCCGTCACTCTGGTTAGGTTGGCATCGAAAAAAACGCTCTCGGGTGCTTTAGAGTGCCGAGTTTATTACCGCGCATTAAGAAATGACCACCTCCAACGTTTGGTTTATGTTTTATAAGCATTTTTAATTTTATTGCTTAAATCGCATTTTCTCGTCGAGCTGAGCACTTTTTCTGAATTGTGCCGCTCCCGTCACTCTGGTTAGGTTGGCATCGAAAAAAACGCTATCGGGTGCTTTAGAGTGCCGAGTTATTCACTGCGCATGAAGAAATGACCACCTCCAACGTTTGGTTTATGTTTAATAAGCATTTTTAATTTTATTGCTTAAATCGCATTTTCTCGGCGAGCTGAGCACTTTTTCTGAATTGTGCCGCTCCCGTCACTCTGGTTAGGTTGGCATCGAAAAAAACGCTCTCGGGTGCTTTAGAGTGCCGAGTTTATTACTGCGCATTAAGAAATGACCACCTCCAACGTTTGGTTTATGTTTTATAAGCATTTTTAATTTTATTGCTTAAATCGCATTTTCTCGGCGAGCTGAGCACTTTTTCTGAATTGTGCCGCTCCCGTCACTCTGGTTAGGTTGGCATCGAAAAAAACGCTCTCGGGTGCTTTAGAGTGCCGAGTTTATTACTGCGCATTAAGAAATGACCACCTCCAACGTTTGGTTTATGTTTTATAAGCATTTTTAATTTTATTGCTTAAATCGCATTTTCTCGGCGAGCTGAGCACTTTTTCTGAATTGTGCCGCTCCCGTCACTTGGCATCGAAAAAAACGCTCTCGGGTGCTTTACAGTGCCGAGTTATTCACTGCGCATGAAGAAATGACCACCTCCAACGTTTGGTTTATGTTTTATAAGCATTTTTAAATTTTATTGCTTAAATCGCATTTTCTCGGCGAGCTGAGCGCTTTTTCTGAATTGTGCCGCTCCCGTCACTCTGGTTAGGTTGGCATCGAAAAAAACGCTCTCGGGTGCTTTAGAGTGCTGAGTTTATTACTGCGCATTAAGAAATGACCACCTCCAACGTTTGGTTTATGTTTTATAAGCATTTTTAATTTTATTGCCTAAATCGCATTTTCTCGGCGAGCTGAGCACTTTTTCTGAATTGTGCCGCTCCCGTCACTCTGGTTAGGTTGGCATCGAAAAAAACGCTCTCGGGTGCTTTAGAGTGCCGAGTTTATTACTGCGCATTAAGAAATGACCACCTCCAACGTTTGGTTTATGTTTTATAAGCATTTTTAATTTTATTGCTTAAATCGCATTTTCTCGGCGAGCTGAGCACTTTTTCTGAATTGTGCCGCTCCCGTCACTCTGGTTAGGTTGGCATCGAAAAAAACGCTCTCGGGTGCTTTAGAGTGCCGAGTTATTCACTGCGCACGAAGAAATGACCACCTCCAACGTTTGGTTTATGTTTTATAAGCATTTTTAATTTTATTGCTTAAATCGCATTTTCTCGGCGAGCTGAGCGCTTTTTCTGAATTGTGCCGCTCCCGTCACTCTGGTTAGGTTGGCATCGAAAAAAACGCTCTCGGGTGCTTTAGAGTGCCGAGTTTATTACTGCGCATTAAGAAATGACCACCTCCAACGTTTGGTTTATGTTTTATAAGCATTTTTAATTTTATTGCTTAAATCGCATTTTCTCGGCGAGCTGAGCACTTTTTCTGAATTGTGCCGCTCCCGTCACTCTGGTTAGGTTGGCATCGAAAAAAACGCTCTCGGGTGCTTTAGAGTGCCGAGTTTATTACTGCGCATTAAGAAATGACCACCTCCAACGTTTGGTTTATGTTTTATAAGCATTTTTAATTTTATTGCTTAAATCGCATTTTCTCGGCGAGCTGAGCACTTTTTCTGAATTGTGCCGCTCCCGTCACTCTGGTTAGGTTGGCATCGAAAAAAAACGCTATCGGGTGCTTTAGAGTGCCGAGTTATTCACTGCGCAAGAAGAAATGACCACCTCCAACGTTTGGTTTATGTTTAATAAGCATTTTTAATTTTATTGCTTAAATCGCATTTTCTCGGCGAGCTGAGCACTTTTTCTGAATTGTGCCGCTCCCGTCACTCTGGTTAGGTTGGCATCGAAAAAAACGCTCTCGGGTGCTTTAGAGTGCCGAGTTTATTACTGCGCATTAAGAAATGACCACCTCCAACGTTTGGTTTATGTTTTATAAGCATTTTTAATTTTATTGCTTAAATCGCATTTTCTCGGCGAGCTGAGCACTTTTTCTGAATTGTGCCGCTCCCGTCACTCTGGTTAGGTTGGCATCGAAAAAAACGCTCTCGGGTGCTTTAGAGTGCCGAGTTTATCACTGCGCATGAAGAAATGACCACCTCCAACGTTTGGTTTATGTTTAATAAGCATTTTTAATTTTATTGCTTAAATCGCATTTTCTCGGCGAGCTGAGCACTTTTTCTGAATTGTGCCGCTCCCGTCACTCTGGTTAGGTTGGCATCGAAAAAAACGCTCTCGGGTGCTTTAGAGTGCCGACTTTATCACTGCGCATGAAGAAATGACCACCTCCAACGTTTGGTTTATGTTTTATAAGCATTTTTAATTTTATTGCTTAAATCGCATTTTCTCGGCGAGCTGAGCACTTTTTCTGAATTGTGCCGCTCCCGTCCTCTGGTTAGGTTGGCATCGAAAAAAACGCTCACGGGTGCTTTAGAGTGCCGAGTTTATTACTGCGCATTAAGAAATGACCACCTCCAACGTTTGGTTTATGTTTTATAAGCATTTTTAATTTTATTGCTTAAATCGCATTTTCTCGGCGAGTTGAGCACTTTTTCTGAATTGTGCCGCTCCCGTCACTCTGGTTAGGTTGGCATCGAAAAAAACGCTCTCGGGTGCTTTAGAGTGCCGAGTTATTCACTGCGCATGAAGAAATGACCACCTCCAACGTTTGGTTTATGTTTTATAAGCATTTTTAATTTTATTGCTTAAATCGCATTTTCTCGGCGAGCTGAGCGCTTTTTCTGAATTGTGCCGCTCCCGTAACTCTGGTTAGGTTGGCATCGAAAAAAACGCTCTCGGGTGCTTTAGAGTGCCGAGTTTATTACTGCGCATTAAGAAATGACCACCTCCAACGTTTGGTTTATGTTTTATAAGCATTTTTAATTTTATTGCTTAAATCGCATTTTCTCGGCGAGCTGAGCACTTTTTCTGAATTGTGCCGCTCCCGTCACTCTGGTTAGGTTGGCATCGAAAAAAACGCTCTCGGGTGCTTTAGAGTGCCGAGTTTATTACTGCGCATTAAGAATTGACCACCTCCAACGTTTGGTTTATGTTTTATAAGCATTTTTAATTTTATTGCTTAAATCGCATTTTCTCGGCGAGCTGAGCACTTTTTCTGAATTGTGCCGCTCCCGTCACTCTGGTTAGGTTGGCATCGAAAAAAACGCTCACGGGTGCTTTAGAGTGCCGAGTTTATTACTGCGCATTAAGAAATGACCACCTCCAACGTTTGGTTTATGTTTTATAAGCATTTTTAATTTTATTGCTTAAATCGCATTTTCTCGGCGAGCTGAGCACTTTTTCTGAATTGTGCCGCTCCCGTCACTCTGGTTAGGTTGGCATCGAAAAAAACGCTCTCGGGTACTTTAGAGTGCCGAGTTATTCACTGCGCATGGAGAAATGACCACCTCCAACGTTTGGTTTATGTTTTATAAGCATTTTTAATTTTATTGCTTAAATCGCATTTTCTCGGCGAGCTGAGCACTTTTTCTGAATTGTGCCGCTCCCGTCACTCTGGTTAGGTTGGCATCGAAAAAAACGCTCTCGGGTGCTTTAGAGTGCCGAGTTTATCACTGCGCATGAAGAAATGACCACCTCCAACGTTTGGTTTATGTTTTATAAGCATTTTTAATTTTATTGCTTAAATCGCATTTTCTCGGCGAGCTGAGCGCTTTTTCTGAATTGTGCCGCTCCCGTCACTCTGGTTAGGTTGGCATCGAAAAAAACGCTCTCGGGTGCTTTAGAGTGCCGAGTTTATCACTGCGCATGAAGAAATGACCACCTCCAACGTTTGGTTTATGTTTTATAAGCATTTTTAATTTTATTGCTTAAATCGCATTTTCTCGGCGAGCTGAGCGCTTTTTCTGAATTGTGCCGCTCCCGTAACTCTGGTTAGGTTGGCATCGAAAAAAACGCTCTCGGGTGCTTTAGAGTGCCGAGTTTATCACTGCGCATGAAGAAATGACCACTTCCAACGTTTGGTTTATGTTTTATAAGCATTTTTAATTTTATTGCTTAAATCGCATTTTCTCGGCGAGCTGAGCACTTTTTCTGAATTGTGCCGCTCCCGTCACTCTGGTTAGGTTGGCATCGAAAAAAACGCTCTCGGGTGCTCTAGAGTGCCGAGTTTATTACTGCGCATTAAGAAATGACCACCTCCAACGTTTGGTTTATGTTTTATAAGCATTTTTAATTTTATTGCTTAAATCGCATTTTCTCGGCGAGCTGAGCACTTTTTCTGAATTGTGCCGCTCCCGTCACTCTGGTTAGGTTGGCATCGAAAAAAACGCTCTCGGGTGCTTTAGAGTGCCGAGTTTATTACTGCGCATTAAGAAATGACCACCTCCAACGTTTGGTTTATGTTTTATAAGCATTTTTAATTTTATTGCTTAAATCGCATTTTCTCGGCGAGCTGAGCACTTTTTCTGAATTGTGCCGCTCCCGTCACTCTGGTTAGGTTGGCATCGAAAAAAACGCTCTCGGGTGCTTTAGAGTGCCGAGTTATTCACTGCGCATGAAGAAATGACCACCTCCAACGTTTGGTTTATGTTTTATAAGCATTTTTAATTTTATTGCTTAAATCGCATTTTCTCGGCGAGCTGAGCACTTTTTCTGAATTGTGCCGCTCCCGTCACTCTGGTTAGGTTGGCATCGAAAAAAACGCTCTCGGGTGCTTTAGAGTGCCGAGTTTATCACTGCGCATGAAGAAATGACCACCTCCAACGTTTGGTTTATGTTTTATAAGCATTTTTAATTTTATTGCTTAAATCGCATTTTCTCGGCGAGCTGAGCGCTTTTTCTGAATTGTGCCGCTCCCGTCACTCTGGTTAGGTTGGCATCGAAAAAAACGCTCTCGGGTGCTTTAGAGTGCCGAGTTATTCACTGCGCATGAAGAAATGACCACCTCCAATGTTTGGTTTATGTTTAATAAGCATTTTTAATTTTATTGCTTAAATCGCATTTTCTCGGCGAGCTGAGCGCTTTTTCTGAATTGTGCCGCTCCCGTCACTCTGGTTAGGTTGGCATCGAAAAAAACGCTCTCGGGTGCTTTAGAGTGCCGAGTTTATTACTGCGCATTAAGAAATGACACCTCCAACGTTTGGTTTATGTTTTATAAGCATTTTTAATTTTATTGCTTAAATCGCATTTTCTCGGCGAGCTGAGCACTTTTTCTGAATTGTGCCGCTCCCGTCACTCTGGTTAGGTTGGCATCGAAAAAAAACGCTCTCGGGTGCTTTAGAGTGCCGAGTTTATTACTGCGCATTGAGAAATGACCACCTCCAACGTTTGGTTTATGTTTTATAAGCATTTTTAATTTTATTGCTTAAATCGCATTTTCTCGGCGAGCTGAGCACTTTTTCTGAATTGTGCCGCTCCCGTCACTCTGGTTAGGTTGGCATCGAAAAAAACGCTCTCGGGTGCTTTAGAGTGCCGAGTTTATTACTGCGCATTAAGAAATGACCACCTCCAACGTTTGGTTTATGTTTTATAAGCATTTTTAATTTTATTGCTTAAATCGCATTTTCTCGGCGAGCTGAGCGCTTTTTCTGAATTGTGCCGCTCCCGTCACTCTGGTTAGGTTGGCATCGAAAAAAACGCTCTCGGGTGCTTTAGAGTGCCGAGTTTATCACTGCGCATGAAGAAATGACCACCTCCAACGTTTGGTTTATTTTTTATAAGCATTTTTAATTTTATTGCTTAAATTGCATTTTCTCGGCGAGCTGAGCACTTTTTCTGAATTGTGCCGCTCCCGTCACTCTGGTTAGGTTGGCATCGAAAAAAACGCTCTCGGGTGCTTTAGAGTGCCGAGTTTATCACTGCGCATGAAGAAATGACCACCTCCAACGTTTGGTTTATGTTTTATAAGCATTTTTAATTTTATTGCTTAAATCGCATTTTCTCGGCGAGCTGAGCGCTTTTTCTGAATTGTGCCGCTCCCGTCACTCTGGTTAGGTTGGCATCGAAAAAAACGCTCTCGGGTGCTTTAGAGTGCCGAGTTATTCACTGCGCATGAAGAAATGACCACCTCCAATGTTTGGTTTATGTTTAATAAGCATTTTTAATTTTATTGCTTAAATCGCATTTTCTCGGCGAGCTGAGCGCTTTTTCTGAATTGTGCCGCTCCCGTCACTCTGGTTAGGTTGGCATCGAAAAAAACGCTCTCGGGTGCTTTAGAGTGCCGAGTTATTCACTGCGCATGAAGAAATGACCACCTCCAACGTTTGGTTTATGTTTAATAAGCATTTTTAATTTTATTGCTTAAATCGCATTTTCTCGGCGAGCTGAGCACTTTTTCTGAATTGTGCCGCTCCCGTCACTCTGGTTAGGTTGGCATCGAAAAAAACGCTCTCGGGTGCTTTAGAGTGCCGAGTTTATTACTGCGCATTAGGAAATGACCACCTCCAACGTTTGGTTTATGTTTTATAAGCATTTTTAATTTTATTGCTTAAATCGCATTTTCTCGGCGAGCTGAGCGCTTTTTCTGAATTGTGCCGCTCCCGTCACTCTGGTTAGGTTGGCATCGAAAAAAACGCTCTCGGGTGCTTTAGAGTGCCGAGTTTATTACTGCGCATTAAGAAATGACCACCTCCAACGTTTGGTTTATGTTTTATAAGCATTTTTAATTTTATTGCTTAAATCGCATTTTCTCGGCGAGCTGAGCACTTTTTCTGAATTGTGCCGCTCCCGTCACTCTGGTTAGGTTGGCATCGAAAAAAACGCTCTCGGGTGCTTTAGAGTGCCGAGTTTATTACTGCGCATTGAGAAATGACCACCTCCAACGTTTGGTTTATGTTTTATAAGCATTTTTAATTTTATTGCTTAAATCGCATTTTCTCGGCGAGCTGAGCACTTTTTCTGAATTGTGCCGCTCCCGTCACTCTGGTTAGGTTGGCATCGAAAAAAACGCTCTCGGGTGCTTTAGAGTGCCGAGTTTATTACTGCGCATTAAGAAATGACCACCTCCAACGTTTGGTTTATGTTTTATAAGCATTTTTAATTTTATTGCTTAAATCGCATTTTCTCGGCGAGCTGAGCGCTTTTTCTGAATTGTGCCGCTCCCGTCACTCTGGTTAGGTTGGCATCGAAAAAAACGCTCTCGGGTGCTTTAGAGTGCCGAGTTTATCACTGCGCATGAAGAAATGACCACCTCCAACGTTTGGTTTATGTTTTATAAGCATTTTTAATTTTATTGCTTAAATCGCATTTTCTCGGCGAGCTGAGCGCTTTTTCTGAATTGTGCCGCTCCCGTCACTCTGGTTAGGTTGGCATCGAAAAAAACGCTCTCGGGTGCTTTAGAGTGCCGAGTTATTCACTGCGCATGAAGAAATGACCACCTCCAATGTTTGGTTTATGTTTAATAAGCATTTTTAATTTTATTGCTTAAATCGCATTTTCTCGGCGAGCTGAGCGCTTTTTCTGAATTGTGCCGCTCCCGTCACTCTGGTTAGGTTGGCATCGAAAAAAACGCTCTCGGGTGCTTTAGAGTGCCGAGTTTATTACTGCGCATTAAGAAATGACACCTCCAACGTTTGGTTTATGTTTTATAAGCATTTTTAATTTTATTGCTTAAATCGCATTTTCTCGGCGAGCTGAGCACTTTTTCTGAATTGTGCCGCTCCCGTCACTCTGGTTAGGTTGGCATCGAAAAAAAACGCTCTCGGGTGCTTTAGAGTGCCGAGTTTATTACTGCGCATTGAGAAATGACCACCTCCAACGTTTGGTTTATGTTTTATAAGCATTTTTAATTTTATTGCTTAAATCGCATTTTCTCGGCGAGCTGAGCACTTTTTCTGACTTGTGCCGCTCCCGTCACTCTGGTTAGGTTGGCATCGAAAAAAACGCTCTCGGGTGCTTTAGAGTGCCGAGTTTATTACTGCGCATTAAGAAATGACCACCTCCAACGTTTGGTTTATGTTTTATAAGCATTTTTAATTTTATTGCTTAAATCGCATTTTCTCGGCGAGCTGAGCGCTAATTCTGAATTGTGCCGCTCCCGTCACTCTGGTTAGGTTGGCATCGAAAAAAACGCTCTCGGGTGCTTTAGAGTGCCGAGTTTATCACTGCGCATGAAGAAATGACCACCTCCAACGTTTGGTTTATTTTTTATAAGCATTTTTAATTTTATTGCTTAAATCGCATTTTCTCGGCGAGCTGAGCACTTTTTCTGAATTGTGCCGCTCCCGTCACTCTGGTTAGGTTGGCATCGAAAAAAACGCTCTCGGGTGCTTTAGAGTGCCGAGTTTATCACTGCGCATGAAGAAATGACCACCTCCAACGTTTGGTTTATGTTTTATAAGCATTTTTAATTTTATTGCTTAAATCGCATTTTCTCGGCGAGCTGAGCGCTTTTTCTGAATTGTGCCGCTCCCGTCACTCTGGTTAGGTTGGCATCGAAAAAAACGCTCTCGGGTGCTTTAGAGTGCCGAGTTATTCACTGCGCATGAAGAAATGACCACCTCCAATGTTTGGTTTATGTTTAATAAGCATTTTTAATTTTATTGCTTAAATCGCATTTTCTCGGCGAGCTGAGCGCTTTTTCTGAATTGTGCCGCTCCCGTCACTCTGGTTAGGTTGGCATCGAAAAAAACGCTCTCGGGTGCTTTAGAGTGCCGAGTTATTCACTGCGCATGAAGAAATGACCACCTCCAACGTTTGGTTTATGTTTAATAAGCATTTTTAATTTTATTGCTTAAATCGCATTTTCTCGGCGAGCTGAGCACTTTTTCTGAATTGTGCCGCTCCCGTCACTCTGGTTAGGTTGGCATCGAAAAAAACGCTCTCGGGTGCTTTAGAGTGCCGAGTTTATTACTGCGCATTAGGAAATGACCACCTCCAACGTTTGGTTTATGTTTTATAAGCATTTTTAATTTTATTGCTTAAATCGCATTTTCTCGGCGAGCTGAGCGCTTTTTCTGAATTGTGCCGCTCCCGTCACTCTGGTTAGGTTGGCATCGAAAAAAACGCTCTCGGGTGCTTTAGAGTGCCGAGTTTATTACTGCGCATTAAGAAATGACCACCTCCAACGTTTGGTTTATGTTTTATAAGCATTTTTAATTTTATTGCTTAAATCGCATTTTCTCGGCGAGCTGAGCACTTTTTCTGAATTGTGCCGCTCCCGTCACTCTGGTTAGGTTGGCATCGAAAAAAACGCTCTCGGGTGCTTTAGAGTGCCGAGTTTATTACTGCGCATTGAGAAATGACCACCTCCAACGTTTGGTTTATGTTTTATAAGCATTTTTAATTTTATTGCTTAAATCGCATTTTCTCGGCGAGCTGAGCACTTTTTCTGAATTGTGCCGCTCCCGTCACTCTGGTTAGGTTGGCATCGAAAAAAACGCTCTCGGGTGCTTTAGAGTGCCGAGTTTATTACTGCGCATTAAGAAATGACCACCTCCAACGTTTGGTTTATGTTTTATAAGCATTTTTAATTTTATTGCTTAAATCGCATTTTCTCGGCGAGCTGAGCGCTTTTTCTGAATTGTGCCGCTCCCGTCACTCTGGTTAGGTTGGCATCGAAAAAAACGCTCTCGGGTGCTTTAGAGTGCCGAGTTTATCACTGCGCATGAAGAAATGACCACCTCCAACGTTTGGTTTATGTTTTATAAGCATTTTTAATTTTATTGCTTAAATCGCATTTTCTCGGCGAGCTGAGCGCTTTTTCTGAATTGTGCCGCTCCCGTAACTCTGGTTAGGTTGGCATCGAAAAAAACGCTCTCGGGTGCTTTAGAGTGCCGAGTTTATCACTGCGCATGAAGAAATGACCACTTCCAACGTTTGGTTTATGTTTTATAAGCATTTTTAATTTTATTGCTTAAATCGCATTTTCTCGGCGAGCTGAGCACTTTTTCTGAATTGTGCCGCTCCCGTCACTCTGGTTAGGTTGGCATCGAAAAAAACGCTCTCGGGTGCTCTAGAGTGCCGAGTTTATTACTGCGCATTAAGAAATGACCACCTCCAACGTTTGGTTTATGTTTTATAAGCATTTTTAATTTTATTGCTTAAATCGCATTTTCTCGGCGAGCTGAGCACTTTTTCTGAATTGTGCCGCTCCCGTCACTCTGGTTAGGTTGGCATCGAAAAAAACGCTCTCGGGTGCTTTAGAGTGCCGAGTTTATTACTGCGCATTAAGAAATGACCACCTCCAACGTTTGGTTTATGTTTTATAAGCATTTTTAATTTTATTGCTTAAATCGCATTTTCTCGGCGAGCTGAGCACTTTTTCTGAATTGTGCCGCTCCCGTCACTCTGGTTAGGTTGGCATCGAAAAAAACGCTCTCGGGTGCTTTAGAGTGCCGAGTTATTCACTGCGCATGAAGAAATGACCACCTCCAACGTTTGGTTTATGTTTTATAAGCATTTTTAATTTTATTGCTTAAATCGCATTTTCTCGGCGAGCTGAGCACTTTTTCTGAATTGTGCCGCTCCCGTCACTCTGGTTAGGTTGGCATCGAAAAAAACGCTCTCGGGTGCTTTAGAGTGCCGAGTTATTCACTGCGCATGAAGAAATGACCACCTCCAACGTTTGGTTTATATTTAATAAGCATTTTTAATTTTATTGCTTAAATCGCATTTTCTCGGCGAGCTGAGCACTTTTTCTGAATTGTGCCGCTCCCGTCACTCTGGTTAGGTTGGCATCGAAAAAAACGCTCTCGGGTGCTTTAGAGTGCCGAGTTTATTACTGCGCATTAAGAAATGACCACCTCCAACGTTTGGTTTATGTTTTATAAGCATTTTTAATTTTATTGCTTAAATCGCATTTTCTCGGCGAGCTGAGCACTTTTTCTGAATTGTGCCGCTCCCGTCACTCTGGTTAGGTTGGCATCGAAAAAAACGCTCTCGGGTGCTTTAGAGTGCCGAGTTTATTACTGCGCATTAAGAAATGACCACCTCCAACGTTTGGTTTATGTTTTATAAGCATTTTTAATTTTATTGCTTAAATCGCATTTTCTCGGCGAGCTGAGCACTTTTTCTGAATTGTGCCGCTCCCGTCACTCTGGTTAGGTTGGCATCGAAAAAAACGCTCTCGGGTGCTTTAGAGTGCCGAGTTTATTACTGCGCATTAAGAAATGACCACCTCCAACGTTTGGTTTATGTTTTATAAGCATTTTTAATTTTATTGCTTAAATCGCATTTTCTCGGCGAGCTGAGCACTTTTTCTGAATTGTGCCGCTCCCGTCACTCTGGTTAGGTTGGCATCGAAAAAAACGCTCTCGGGTGCTTTAGAGTGCCGAGTTATTCACTGCGCATGAAGAAATGACCACCTCCAACGTTTGGTTTATGTTTAATAAGCATTTTTAATTTTATTGCTTGAATCGCATTTTCTCGGCGAGCTGAGCACTTTTTCTGAATTGTGCCGCTCCCGTCACTCTGGTTAGGTTGGCATCGAAAAAAACGCTCTCGGGTGCTTTAGAGTGCCGAGTTTATCACTGCGCATGAAGAAATGACCACCTCCAACGTTTGGTTTATGTTTTATAAGCATTTTTAATTTTATTGCTTAAATCGCATTTTCTCGGCGAGCTGAGCACTTTTTCTGAATTGTGCCGCTCCCGTCACTCTGGTTAGGTTGGCATCGAAAAAAACGCTCTCGGGTGCTTTAGAGTGCCGAGTTTATCACTGCGCATGAAGAAATGACCACCTCCAACGTTTGGTTTATGTTTTATAAGCATTTTTAATTTTATTGCTTAAATCGCATTTTCTCGGTGAGCTGAGCGCTTTTTCTGAATTGTGCCGCTCCCGTCACTCTGGTTAGGTTGGCATCGAAAAAAACGCTCTCGGGTGCTTTAGAGTGCCGAGTTTATTACTGCGCATTAAGAAATGACCACCTCCAACGTTTGGTTTATGCTTAAATCGCATTTTCTCGGCGAGCTGAGCACTTTTTCTGAATTGTGCCGCTCCCGTCACTCTGGTTAGGTTGGCATCGAAAAAAACGCTCTCGGGTGCTTTAGAGTGCCGAGTTTATCACTGCGCATGAAGAAATGACCACCTCCAACGTTTGGTTTATGTTTAATAAGCATTTTTAATTTTATTGCTTAAATCGCATTTTCTCGGCGAGCTGAGCACTTTTTCTGAATTGTGCCGCTCCCGTCACTCTGGTTAGGTTGGCATCGAAAAAAACGCTCTCGGGTGCTTTAGAGTGCCGACTTTATCACTGCGCATGAAGAAATGACCACCTCCAACGTTTGGTTTATGTTTTATAAGCATTTTTAATTTTATTGCTTAAATCGCATTTTCTCGGCGAGCTGAGCACTTTTTCTGAATTGTGCCGCTCCCGTCCTCTGGTTAGGTTGGCATCGAAAAAAACGCTCACGGGTGCTTTAGAGTGCCGAGTTTATTACTGCGCATTAAGAAATGACCACCTCCAACGTTTGGTTTATGTTTTATAAGCATTTTTAATTTTATTGCTTAAATCGCATTTTCTCGGCGAGTTGAGCACTTTTTCTGAATTGTGCCGCTCCCGTCACTCTGGTTAGGTTGGCATCGAAAAAAACGCTCTCGGGTGCTTTAGAGTGCCGAGTTATTCACTGCGCATGAAGAAATGACCACCTCCAACGTTTGGTTTATGTTTTATAAGCATTTTTAATTTTATTGCTTAAATCGCATTTTCTCGGCGAGCTGAGCGCTTTTTCTGAATTGTGCCGCTCCCGTAACTCTGGTTAGGTTGGCATCGAAAAAAACGCTCTCGGGTGCTTTAGAGTGCCGAGTTTATTACTGCGCATTAAGAAATGACCACCTCCAACGTTTGGTTTATGTTTTATAAGCATTTTTAATTTTATTGCTTAAATCGCATTTTCTCGGCGAGCTGAGCACTTTTTCTGAATTGTGCCGCTCCCGTCACTCTGGTTAGGTTGGCATCGAAAAAAACGCTCTCGGGTGCTTTAGAGTGCCGAGTTTATTACTGCGCATTAAGAAATGACCACCTCCAACGTTTGGTTTATGTTTTATAAGCATTTTTAATTTTATTGCTTAAATCGCATTTTCTCGGCGAGCTGAGCACTTTTTCTGAATTGTGCCGCTCCCGTCACTCTGGTTAGGTTGGCATCGAAAAAAACGCTCACGGGTGCTTTAGAGTGCCGAGTTTATTACTGCGCATTAAGAAATGACCACCTCCAACGTTTGGTTTATGTTTTATAAGCATTTTTAATTTTATTGCTTAAATCGCATTTTCTCGGCGAGCTGAGCGCTTTTTCTGAATTGTGCCGCTCCCGTCACTCTGGTTAGGTTGGCATCGAAAAAAACGCTCTCGGGTGCTTTAGAGTGCCGAGTTTATCACTGCGCATGAAGAAATGACCACCTCCAACGTTTGGTTTATTTTTTATAAGCATTTTTAATTTTATTGCTTAAATTGCATTTTCTCGGCGAGCTGAGCACTTTTTCTGAATTGTGCCGCTCCCGTCACTCTGGTTAGGTTGGCATCGAAAAAAACGCTCTCGGGTGCTTTAGAGTGCCGAGTTTATCACTGCGCATGAAGAAATGACCACCTCCAACGTTTGGTTTATGTTTTATAAGCATTTTTAATTTTATTGCTTAAATCGCATTTTCTCGGCGAGCTGAGCGCTTTTTCTGAATTGTGCCGCTCCCGTCACTCTGGTTAGGTTGGCATCGAAAAAAACGCTCTCGGGTGCTTTAGAGTGCCGAGTTATTCACTGCGCATGAAGAAATGACCACCTCCAATGTTTGGTTTATGTTTAATAAGCATTTTTAATTTTATTGCTTAAATCGCATTTTCTCGGCGAGCTGAGCGCTTTTTCTGAATTGTGCCGCTCCCGTCACTCTGGTTAGGTTGGCATCGAAAAAAACGCTCTCGGGTGCTTTAGAGTGCCGAGTTATTCACTGCGCATGAAGAAATGACCACCTCCAACGTTTGGTTTATGTTTAATAAGCATTTTTAATTTTATTGCTTAAATCGCATTTTCTCGGCGAGCTGAGCACTTTTTCTGAATTGTGCCGCTCCCGTCACTCTGGTTAGGTTGGCATCGAAAAAAACGCTCTCGGGTGCTTTAGAGTGCCGAGTTTATTACTGCGCATTAGGAAATGACCACCTCCAACGTTTGGTTTATGTTTTATAAGCATTTTTAATTTTATTGCTTAAATCGCATTTTCTCGGCGAGCTGAGCGCTTTTTCTGAATTGTGCCGCTCCCGTCACTCTGGTTAGGTTGGCATCGAAAAAAACGCTCTCGGGTGCTTTAGAGTGCCGAGTTTATTACTGCGCATTAAGAAATGACCACCTCCAACGTTTGGTTTATGTTTTATAAGCATTTTTAATTTTATTGCTTAAATCGCATTTTCTCGGCGAGCTGAGCACTTTTTCTGAATTGTGCCGCTCCCGTCACTCTGGTTAGGTTGGCATCGAAAAAAACGCTCTCGGGTGCTTTAGAGTGCCGAGTTTATTACTGCGCATTGAGAAATGACCACCTCCAACGTTTGGTTTATGTTTTATAAGCATTTTTAATTTTATTGCTTAAATCGCATTTTCTCGGCGAGCTGAGCACTTTTTCTGAATTGTGCCGCTCCCGTCACTCTGGTTAGGTTGGCATCGAAAAAAACGCTCTCGGGTGCTTTAGAGTGCCGAGTTTATCACTGCGCATGAAGAAATGACCACCTCCAACGTTTGGTTTATGTTTTATAAGCATTTTTAATTTTATTGCTTAAATCGCATTTTCTCGGCGAGCTGAGCGCTTTTTCTGAATTGTGCCGCTCCCGTAACTCTGGTTAGGTTGGCATCGAAAAAAACGCTCTCGGGTGCTTTAGAGTGCCGAGTTTATCACTGCGCATGAAGAAATGACCACTTCCAACGTTTGGTTTATGTTTTATAAGCATTTTTAATTTTATTGCTTAAATCGCATTTTCTCGGCGAGCTGAGCACTTTTTCTGAATTGTGCCGCTCCCGTCACTCTGGTTAGGTTGGCATCGAAAAAAACGCTCTCGGGTGCTCTAGAGTGCCGAGTTTATTACTGCGCATTAAGAAATGACCACCTCCAACGTTTGGTTTATGTTTTATAAGCATTTTTAATTTAATTGCTTAAATCGCATTTTCTCGGCGAGCTGAGCACTTTTTCTGAATTGTGCCGCTCCCGTCACTCTGGTTAGGTTGGCATCGAAAAAAACGCTCTCGGGTGCTTTAGAGTGCCGAGTTTATTACTGCGCATTAAGAAATGACCACCTCCAACGTTTGGTTTATGTTTTATAAGCATTTTTAATTTTATTGCTTAAATCGCATTTTCTCGGCGAGCTGAGCACTTTTTCTGAATTGTGCCGCTCCCGTCACTCTGGTTAGGTTGGCATCGAAAAAAACGCTCTCGGGTGCTTTAGAGTGCCGAGTTATTCACTGCGCATGAAGAAATGACCACCTCCAACGTTTGGTTTATGTTTTATAAGCATTTTTAATTTTATTGCTTAAATCGCATTTTCTCGGCGAGCTGAGCACTTTTTCTGAATTGTGCCGCTCCCGTCACTCTGGTTAGGTTGGCATCGAAAAAAACGCTCTCGGGTGCTTTAGAGTGCCGAGTTTATCACTGCGCATGAAGAAATGACCACCTCCAACGTTTGGTTTATGTTTTATAAGCATTTTTAATTTTATTGCTTAAATCGCATTTTCTCGGCGAGCTGAGCGCTTTTTCTGAATTGTGCCGCTCCCGTCACTCTGGTTAGGTTGGCATCGAAAAAAACGCTCTCGGGTGCTTTAGAGTGCCGAGTTATTCACTGCGCATGAAGAAATGACCACCTCCAATGTTTGGTTTATGTTTAATAAGCATTTTTAATTTTATTGCTTAAATCGCATTTTCTCGGCGAGCTGAGCGCTTTTTCTGAATTGTGCCGCTCCCGTCACTCTGGTTAGGTTGGCATCGAAAAAAACGCTCTCGGGTGCTTTAGAGTGCCGAGTTTATTACTGCGCATTAAGAAATGACACCTCCAACGTTTGGTTTATGTTTTATAAGCATTTTTAATTTTATTGCTTAAATCGCATTTTCTCGGCGAGCTGAGCACTTTTTCTGAATTGTGCCGCTCCCGTCACTCTGGTTAGGTTGGCATCGAAAAAAAACGCTCTCGGGTGCTTTAGAGTGCCGAGTTTATTACTGCGCATTGAGAAATGACCACCTCCAACGTTTGGTTTATGTTTTATAAGCATTTTTAATTTTATTGCTTAAATCGCATTTTCTCGGCGAGCTGAGCACTTTTTCTGACTTGTGCCGCTCCCGTCACTCTGGTTAGGTTGGCATCGAAAAAAACGCTCTCGGGTGCTTTAGAGTGCCGAGTTTATTACTGCGCATTAAGAAATGACCACCTCCAACGTTTGGTTTATGTTTTATAAGCATTTTTAATTTTATTGCTTAAATCGCATTTTCTCGGCGAGCTGAGCGCTTTTTCTGAATTGTGCCGCTCCCGTCACTCTGGTTAGGTTGGCATCGAAAAAAACGCTCTCGGGTGCTTTAGAGTGCCGAGTTTATCACTGCGCATGAAGAAATGACCACCTCCAACGTTTGGTTTATTTTTTATAAGCATTTTTAATTTTATTGCTTAAATCGCATTTTCTCGGCGAGCTGAGCACTTTTTCTGAATTGTGCCGCTCCCGTCACTCTGCAGGTTGGCATCGAAAAAAACGCTCTCGGGTGCTTTAGAGTGCCGAGTTTATCACTGCGGATGAAGAAATGACCACCTCCAACGTTTGGTTTATGTTTTATAAGCATTTTTAATTTTATTGCTTAAATCGCATTTTCTCGGCGAGCTGAGCGCTTTTTCTGAATTGTGCCGCTCCCGTCACTCTGGTTAGGTTGGCATCGAAAAAAACGCTCTCGGGTGCTTTAGAGTGCCGAGTTATTCACTGCGCATGAAGAAATGACCACCTCCAATGTTTGGTTTATGTTTAATAAGCATTTTTAATTTTATTGCTTAAATCGCATTTTCTCGGCGAGCTGAGCGCTTTTTCTGAATTGTGCCGCTCCCGTCACTCTGGTTAGGTTGGCATCGAAAAAAACGCTCTCGGGTGCTTTAGAGTGCCGAGTTATTCACTGCGCATGAAGAAATGACCACCTCCAACGTTTGGTTTATGTTTAATAAGCATTTTTAATTTTATTGCTTAAATCGCATTTTCTCGGCGAGCTGAGCACTTTTTCTGAATTGTGCCGCTCCCGTCACTCTGGTTAGGTTGGCATCGAAAAAAACGCTCTCGGGTGCTTTAGAGTGCCGAGTTTATTACTGCGCATTAGGAAATGACCACCTCCAACGTTTGGTTTATGTTTTATAAGCATTTTTAATTTTATTGCTTAAATCGCATTTTCTCGGCGAGCTGAGCGCTTTTTCTGAATTGTGCCGCTCCCGTCACTCTGGTTAGGTTGGCATCGAAAAAAACGCTCTCGGGTGCTTTAGAGTGCCGAGTTTATTACTGCGCATTAAGAAATGACCACCTCCAACGTTTGGTTTATGTTTTATAAGCATTTTTAATTTTATTGCTTAAATCGCATTTTCTCGGCGAGCTGAGCACTTTTTCTGAATTGTGCCGCTCCCGTCACTCTGGTTAGGTTGGCATCGAAAAAAACGCTCTCGGGTGCTTTAGAGTGCCGAGTTTATTACTGCGCATTGAGAAATGACCACCTCCAACGTTTGGTTTATGTTTTATAAGCATTTTTAATTTTATTGCTTAAATCGCATTTTCTCGGCGAGCTGAGCACTTTTTCTGAATTGTGCCGCTCCCGTCACTCTGGTTAGGTTGGCATCGAAAAAAACGCTCTCGGGTGCTTTAGAGTGCCGAGTTTATCACTGCGCATGAAGAAATGACCACCTCCAACGTTTGGTTTATGTTTTATAAGCATTTTTAATTTTATTGCTTAAATCGCATTTTCTCGGCGAGCTGAGCGCTTTTTCTGAATTGTGCCGCTCCCGTAACTCTGGTTAGGTTGGCATCGAAAAAAACGCTCTCGGGTGCTTTAGAGTGCCGAGTTTATCACTGCGCATGAAGAAATGACCACTTCCAACGTTTGGTTTATGTTTTATAAGCATTTTTAATTTTATTGCTTAAATCGCATTTTCTCGGCGAGCTGAGCACTTTTTCTGAATTGTGCCGCTCCCGTCACTCTGGTTAGGTTGGCATCGAAAAAAACGCTCTCGGGTGCTCTAGAGTGCCGAGTTTATTACTGCGCATTAAGAAATGACCACCTCCAACGTTTGGTTTATGTTTTATAAGCATTTTTAATTTAATTGCTTAAATCGCATTTTCTCGGCGAGCTGAGCACTTTTTCTGAATTGTGCCGCTCCCGTCACTCTGGTTAGGTTGGCATCGAAAAAAACGCTCTCGGGTGCTTTAGAGTGCCGAGTTTATTACTGCGCATTAAGAAATGACCACCTCCAACGTTTGGTTTATGTTTTATAAGCATTTTTAATTTTATTGCTTAAATCGCATTTTCTCGGCGAGCTGAGCACTTTTTCTGAATTGTGCCGCTCCCGTCACTCTGGTTAGGTTGGCATCGAAAAAAACGCTCTCGGGTGCTTTAGAGTGCCGAGTTATTCACTGCGCATGAAGAAATGACCACCTCCAACGTTTGGTTTATGTTTTATAAGCATTTTTAATTTTATTGCTTAAATCGCATTTTCTCGGCGAGCTGAGCACTTTTTCTGAATTGTGCCGCTCCCGTCACTCTGGTTAGGTTGGCATCGAAAAAAACGCTCTCGGGTGCTTTAGAGTGCCGAGTTTATCACTGCGCATGAAGAAATGACCACCTCCAACGTTTGGTTTATGTTTTATAAGCATTTTTAATTTTATTGCTTAAATCGCATTTTCTCGGCGAGCTGAGCGCTTTTTCTGAATTGTGCCGCTCCCGTCACTCTGGTTAGGTTGGCATCGAAAAAAACGCTCTCGGGTGCTTTAGAGTGCCGAGTTATTCACTGCGCATGAAGAAATGACCACCTCCAATGTTTGGTTTATGTTTAATAAGCATTTTTAATTTTATTGCTTAAATCGCATTTTCTCGGCGAGCTGAGCGCTTTTTCTGAATTGTGCCGCTCCCGTCACTCTGGTTAGGTTGGCATCGAAAAAAACGCTCTCGGGTGCTTTAGAGTGCCGAGTTTATTACTGCGCATTAAGAAATGACACCTCCAACGTTTGGTTTATGTTTTATAAGCATTTTTAATTTTATTGCTTAAATCGCATTTTCTCGGCGAGCTGAGCACTTTTTCTGAATTGTGCCGCTCCCGTCACTCTGGTTAGGTTGGCATCGAAAAAAAACGCTCTCGGGTGCTTTAGAGTGCCGAGTTTATTACTGCGCATTGAGAAATGACCACCTCCAACGTTTGGTTTATGTTTTATAAGCATTTTTAATTTTATTGCTTAAATCGCATTTTCTCGGCGAGCTGAGCACTTTTTCTGACTTGTGCCGCTCCCGTCACTCTGGTTAGGTTGGCATCGAAAAAAACGCTCTCGGGTGCTTTAGAGTGCCGAGTTTATTACTGCGCATTAAGAAATGACCACCTCCAACGTTTGGTTTATGTTTTATAAGCATTTTTAATTTTATTGCTTAAATCGCATTTTCTCGGCGAGCTGAGCGCTTTTTCTGAATTGTGCCGCTCCCGTCACTCTGGTTAGGTTGGCATCGAAAAAAACGCTCTCGGGTGCTTTAGAGTGCCGAGTTTATCACTGCGCATGAAGAAATGACCACCTCCAACGTTTGGTTTATTTTTTATAAGCATTTTTAATTTTATTGCTTAAATCGCATTTTCTCGGCGAGCTGAGCACTTTTTCTGAATTGTGCCGCTCCCGTCACTCTGCAGGTTGGCATCGAAAAAAACGCTCTCGGGTGCTTTAGAGTGCCGAGTTTATCACTGCGGATGAAGAAATGACCACCTCCAACGTTTGGTTTATGTTTTATAAGCATTTTTAATTTTATTGCTTAAATCGCATTTTCTCGGCGAGCTGAGCGCTTTTTCTGAATTGTGCCGCTCCCGTCACTCTGGTTAGGTTGGCATCGAAAAAAACGCTCTCGGGTGCTTTAGAGTGCCGAGTTATTCACTGCGCATGAAGAAATGACCACCTCCAATGTTTGGTTTATGTTTAATAAGCATTTTTAATTTTATTGCTTAAATCGCATTTTCTCGGCGAGCTGAGCGCTTTTTCTGAATTGTGCCGCTCCCGTCACTCTGGTTAGGTTGGCATCGAAAAAAACGCTCTCGGGTGCTTTAGAGTGCCGAGTTATTCACTGCGCATGAAGAAATGACCACCTCCAACGTTTGGTTTATGTTTAATAAGCATTTTTAATTTTATTGCTTAAATCGCATTTTCTCGGCGAGCTGAGCACTTTTTCTGAATTGTGCCGCTCCCGTCACTCTGGTTAGGTTGGCATCGAAAAAAACGCTCTCGGGTGCTTTAGAGTGCCGAGTTTATTACTGCGCATTGAGAAATGACCACCTCCAACGTTTGGTTTATGTTTTATAAGCATTTTTAATTTTATTGCTTAAATCGCATTTTCTCGGCGAGCTGAGCACTTTTTCTGAATTGTGCCGCTCCCGTCACTCTGGTTAGGTTGGCATCGAAAAAAACGCTCTCGGGTGCTTTAGAGTGCCGAGTTTATTACTGCGCATTAAGAAATGACCACCTCCAACGTTTGGTTTATGTTTTATAAGCATTTTTAATTTTATTGCTTAAATCGCATTTTCTCGGCGAGCTGAGCGCTTTTTCTGAATTGTGCCGCTCCCGTCACTCTGGTTAGGTTGGCATCGAAAAAAACGCTCTCGGGTGCTTTAGAGTGCCGAGTTTATCACTGCGCATGAAGAAATGACCACCTCCAACGTTTGGTTTATGTTTTATAAGCATTTTTAATTTTATTGCTTAAATCGCATTTTCTCGGCGAGCTGAGCGCTTTTTCTGAATTGTGCCGCTCCCGTAACTCTGGTTAGGTTGGCATCGAAAAAAACGCTCTCGGGTGCTTTAGAGTGCCGAGTTTATCACTGCGCATGAAGAAATGACCACTTCCAACGTTTGGTTTATGTTTTATAAGCATTTTTAATTTTATTGCTTAAATCGCATTTTCTCGGCGAGCTGAGCACTTTTTCTGAATTGTGCCGCTCCCGTCACTCTGGTTAGGTTGGCATCGAAAAAAACGCTCTCGGGTGCTCTAGAGTGCCGAGTTTATTACTGCGCATTAAGAAATGACCACCTCCAACGTTTGGTTTATGTTTTATAAGCATTTTTAATTTTATTGCTTAAATCGCATTTTCTCGGCGAGCTGAGCACTTTTTCTGAATTGTGCCGCTCCCGTCACTCTGGTTAGGTTGGCATCGAAAAAAACGCTCTCGGGTGCTTTAGAGTGCCGAGTTTATTACTGCGCATTAAGAAATGACCACCTCCAACGTTTGGTTTATGTTTTATAAGCATTTTTAATTTTATTGCTTAAATCGCATTTTCTCGGCGAGCTGAGCACTTTTTCTGAATTGTGCCGCTCCCGTCACTCTGGTTAGGTTGGCATCGAAAAAAACGCTCTCGGGTGCTTTAGAGTGCCGAGTTATTCACTGCGCATGAAGAAATGACCACCTCCAACGTTTGGTTTATGTTTTATAAGCATTTTTAATTTTATTGCTTAAATCGCATTTTCTCGGCGAGCTGAGCACTTTTTCTGAATTGTGCCGCTCCCGTCACTCTGGTTAGGTTGGCATCGAAAAAAACGCTCTCGGGTGCTTTAGAGTGCCGAGTTATTCACTGCGCATGAAGAAATGACCACCTCCAACGTTTGGTTTATGTTTAATAAGCATTTTTAATTTTATTGCTTAAATCGCATTTTCTCGGCGAGCTGAGCACTTTTTCTGAATTGTGCCGCTCCCGTCACTCTGGTTAGGTTGGCATCGAAAAAAACGCTCTCGGGTGCTTTAGAGTGCCGAGTTTATTACTGCGCATTAAGAAATGACCACCTCCAACGTTTGGTTTATGTTTTATAAGCATTTTTAATTTTATTGCTTAAATCGCATTTTCTCGGCGAGCTGAGCACTTTTTCTGAATTGTGCCGCTCCCGTCACTCTGGTTAGGTTGGCATCGAAAAAAACGCTCTCGGGTGCTTTAGAGTGCCGAGTTTATTACTGCGCATTAAGAAATGACCACCTCCAACGTTTGGTTTATGTTTTATAAGCATTTTTAATTTTATTGCTTAAATCGCATTTTCTCGGCGAGCTGAGCACTTTTTCTGAATTGTGCCGCTCCCGTCACTCTGGTTAGGTTGGCATCGAAAAAAACGCTCTCGGGTGCTTTAGAGTGCCGAGTTTATTACTGCGCATTAAGAAATGACCACCTCCAACGTTTGGTTTATGTTTTATAAGCATTTTTAATTTTATTGCTTAAATCGCATTTTCTCGGCGAGCTGAGCACTTTTTCTGAATTGTGCCGCTCCCGTCACTCTGGTTAGGTTGGCATCGAAAAAAACGCTCTCGGGTGCTTTAGAGTGCCGAGTTATTCACTGCGCATGAAGAAATGACCACCTCCAACGTTTGGTTTATGTTTAATAAGCATTTTTAATTTTATTGCTTGAATCGCATTTTCTCGGCGAGCTGAGCACTTTTTCTGAATTGTGCCGCTCCCGTCACTCTGGTTAGGTTGGCATCGAAAAAAACGCTCTCGGGTGCTTTAGAGTGCCGAGTTTATCACTGCGCATGAAGAAATGACCACCTCCAACGTTTGGTTTATGTTTTATAAGCATTTTTAATTTTATTGCTTAAATCGCATTTTCTCGGCGAGCTGAGCACTTTTTCTGAATTGTGCCGCTCCCGTCACTCTGGTTAGGTTGGCATCGAAAAAAACGCTCTCGGGTGCTTTAGAGTGCCGAGTTTATCACTGCGCATGAAGAAATGACCACCTCCAACGTTTGGTTTATGTTTTATAAGCATTTTTAATTTTATTGCTTAAATCGCATTTTCTCGGTGAGCTGAGCGCTTTTTCTGAATTGTGCCGCTCCCGTCACTCTGGTTAGGTTGGCATCGAAAAAAAACGCTCTCGGGTGCTTTAGAGTGCCGAGTTTATTACTGCGCATTAAGAAATGACCACCTCCAACGTTTGGTTTATGCTTAAATCGCATTTTCTCGGCGAGCTGAGCACTTTTTCTGAATTGTGCCGCTCCCGTCACTTGGCATCGAAAAAAACGCTCTCGGGTGCTTTAGAGTGCCGAGTTATTCACTGCGCATGAAGAAATGACCACCTCCAACGTTTCGTTTATGTTTTATAAGCATTTTTAATTTTATTGCTTAAATCGCATTTTCTCGGCGAGCTGAGCGCTTTTTCTGAATTGTGCCGCTCCCGTCACTCTGGTTAGGTTGGCATCGAAAAAAACGCTCTCGGGTGCTTTAGAGTGCTGAGTTTATTACTGCGCATTAAGAAATGACCACCTCCAACGTTTGGTTTATGTTTTATAAGCATTTTTAATTTTATTGCTTAAATCGCATTTTCTCGGCGAGCTGAGCGCTTTTTCTTAATTGTGCCGCTCCCGTCACTCTGGTTAGGTTGGCATCGAAAAAAACGCTCTCGGGTGCTTTAGAGTGCCGAGTTTATTACTGCGCATTGAGAAATGACCACCTCCAACGTTTGGTTTATGTTTTATAAGCATTTTTAATTTTATTGCTTAAATCGCATTTTCTCGGCGAGCTGAGCACTTTTTCTGAATTGTGCCGCTCCCGTCACTCTGGTTAGGTTGGCATCGAAAAAAACGCTCTCGGGTGCTTTAGAGTGCCGAGTTTATTACTGCGCATTAAGAAATGACCACCTCCAACGTTTGGTTTATGTTTTATAAGCATTTTTAATTTTATTGCTTAAATCGCATTTTCTCGGCGAGCTGAGCACTTTTTCTGAATTGTGCCGCTCCCGTCACTCTGGTTAGGTTGGCATCGAAAAAAACGCTCTCGGGTGCTTTAGAGTGCCGAGTTTATTACTGCGCATTAAGAAATGACCACCTCCAACGTTTGGTTTATGTTTTATAAGCATTTTTAATTTTATTGCTTAAATCGCATTTTCTCGGCGAGCTGAGCACTTTTTCTGAATTGTGCCGCTCCCGTCACTCTGGTTAGGTTGGCATCGAAAAAAACGCTCTCGGGTGCTTTAGAGTGCCGAGTTTATTACTGCGCATTAAGAAATGACCACCTCCAACGTTTGGTTTATGTTTTATAAGCATTTTTAATTTTATTGCTTAAATCGCATTTTCTCGGCGAGCTGAGCACTTTTTCTGAATTGTGCCGCTCCCGTCACTCTGGTTAGGTTGGCATCGAAAAAAACGCTATCGGGTGCTTTAGAGTGCCGAGTTATTCACTGCGCATGAAGAAATGACCACCTCCAACGTTTGGTTTATGTTTAATAAGCATTTTTAATTTTATTGCTTAAATCGCATTTTCTCGGCGAGCTGAGCACTCTTTCTGAATTGTGCCGCTCCCGTCACTCTGGTTAGGTTGGCATCGAAAAAAACGCTCTCGGGTGCTTTAGAGTGCCGAGTTTATTACTGCGCATTAAGAAATGACCACCTCCAACGTTTGGTTTATGTTTTATAAGCATTTTTAATTTTATTGCTTAAATCGCATTTTCTCGGCGAGCTGAGCACTTTTTCTGAATTGTGCCGCTCCCGTCACTCTGGTTAGGTTGGCATCGAAAAAAACGCTCTCGGGTGCTTTAGAGTGCCGAGTTTATTACTGCGCATTAAGAAATGACCACCTCCAACGTTTGGTTTATGTTTTATAAGCATTTTTAATTTTATTGCTTAAATCGCATTTTCTCGGCGAGCTGAGCACTTTTTCTGAATTGTGCCGCTCCCGTCACTCTGGTTAGGTTGGCATCGAAAAAAACGCTCTCGGGTGCTTTAGAGTGCCGAGTTTATTACTGCGCATTAAGAAATGACCACCTCCAACGTTTGGTTTATGTTTTATAAGCATTTTTAATTTTATTGCTTAAATCGCATTTTCTCGGCGAGCTGAGCACTTTTTCTGAATTGTGCCTCTCCCGTCACTTGGCATCGAAAAAAACGCTCTCGGGTGCTTTAGAGTGCCGAGTTATTCACTGCGCATGAAGAAATGACCACCTCCAACGTTTGGTTTATGTTTTATAAGCATTTTTAATTTTATTGCTTAAATCGCATTTTCTCGGCGAGCTGAGCGCTTTTTCTGAATTGTGCCGCTCCCGTCACTCTGGTTAGGTTGGCATCGAAAAAAACGCTCTCGGGTGCTTTAGAGTGCCGAGTTTATTACTGCGCATGAAGAAATGACCACCTCCAACGTTTGGTTTATGTTTAATAAGCATTTTTAATTTTATTGCTTAAATCGCATTTTCTCGGCGAGCTGAGCACTTTTTCTGAATTGTGCCGCTCCCGTCACTCTGGTTAGGTTGGCATCGAAAAAAACGCTCTCGGGTGCTTTAGAGTGCCGAGTTATTCACTGCGCATGAAGAAATGACCACCTCCAACGTTTGGTTTATGTTTTATAAGCATTTTTAATTTTATTGCTTAAATCGCATTTTCTCGGCGAGCTGAGCACTTTTTCTTAATTGTGCCGCTCCCGTCACTCTGGTTAGGTTGGCATCGAAAAAAACGCTCTCGGGTGCTTTAGAGTGCCGAGTTATTCACTGCGCATGAAGAAATGACCACCTCTAACGTTTGGTTTATGTTTTATAAGCATTTTTAATTTTATTGCTTAAATCGCATTTTCTCGGCGAGCTGAGCGCTTTTTCTGAATTGTGCCGCTCCCGTAACTCTGGTTAGGTTGGCATCGAAAAAAACGCTCTCGGGTGCTTTAGAGTGCCGAGTTTATTACTGCGCATTAAGAAATGACCACCTCCAACGTTTGGTTTATGTTTAATAAGCATTTTTAATTTTATTGCTTAAATCGCATTTTCTCGGCGAGCTGAGCACTTTTTCTGAATTGTGCCGCTCCCGTCACTCTGGTTAGGTTGGCATCGAAAAAAACGCTCTCGGGTGCTTTAGAGTGCCGAGTTTATTACTGCGCATTAAGAAACGACCACCTCCAACGTTTGGTTTATGTTTTATAAGCATTTTTAATTTTATTGCTTAAATCGCATTTTCTCGGCGAGCTGAGCACTTTTTCTGAATTGTGCCGCTCCCGTCACTCTGGTTAGGTTGGCATCGAAAAAAACGCTCTCGGGTGCTTTAGAGTGCCGAGTTTATTACTGCGCATTAAGAAATGACCACCTCCAACGTTTGGTTTATGTTTTATAAGCATTTTTAATTTTATTGCTTAAATCGCATTTTCTCGGCGAGCTGAGCACTTTTTCTGAATTGTGCCGCTCCCGTCACTTGGCATCGAAAAAAACGCTCTCGGGTGCTTTAGAGTGCCGAGTTATTCACTGCGCATGAAGAAATGACCACCTCCAACGTTTGGTTTATGTTTTATAAGCATTTTTAATTTTATTGCTTAAATCGCATTTTCTCGGCGAGCTGAGCGCTTTTTCTGAATTGTGCCGCTCCCGTCACTCTGGTTAGGTTGGCATCGAAAAAAACGCTCTCGGGTGCTTTAGAGTGCCGAGTTTATTACTGCGCATTAAGAAATGACCACCTCCAACGTTTGGTTTATGTTTTATAAGCATTTTTAATTTTATTGCCTAAATCGCATTTTCTCGGCGAGCTGAGCACTTTTTCTGAATTGTGCCGCTCCCGTCACTCTGGTTAGGTTGGCATCGAAAAAAACGCTCTCGGGTGCTTTAGAGTGCCGAGTTTATTACTGCGCATTAAGAAATGACCACCTCCAACGTTTGGTTTATGTTTTATAAGCATTTTTAATTTTATTGCTTAAATCGCATTTTCTCGGCGAGCTGAGCACTTTTTCTGAATTGTGCCGCTCCCGTCACTCTGGTTAGGTTGGCATCGAAAAAAACGCTATCGGGTGCTTTAGAGTGCCGAGTTATTCACTGCGCACAAAGAAATGACCACCTCCAACGTTTGGTTTATGTTTTATAAGCATTTTTAATTTTATTGCTTAAATCGCATTTTCTCGGCGAGCTGAGCGCTTTTTCTGAATTGTGCCGCTCCCGTCACTCTGGTTAGGTTGGCATCGAAAAAAACGCTCTCGGGTGCTTTAGAGTGCCGAGTTTATTACTGCGCATTAAGAAATGACCACCTCCAACGTTTGGTTTATGTTTTATAAGCATTTTTAATTTTATTGCTTAAATCGCATTTTCTCGGCGAGCTGAGCACTTTTTCTGAATTGTGCCGCTCCCGTCTCTCTGGTTAGGTTGGCATCGAAAAAAACGCTCTCGGGTGCTTTAGAGTGCCGAGTTTATTACTGCGCATTAAGAAATGACCACCTCCAACGTTTGGTTTATGTTTTATAAGCATTTTTAATTTTATTGCTTAAATCGCATTTTCTCGGCGAGCTGAGCACTTTTTCTGAATTGTGCCGCTCCCGTCACTCTGGTTAGGTTGGCATCGAAAAAAACGCTATCGGGTGCTTTAGAGTGCCGAGTTATTCACTGCGCATGAAGAAATGACCACCTCCAACGTTTGGTTTATGTTTAATAAGCATTTTTAATTTTATTGCTTAAATCGCATTTTCTCGGCGAGCTGAGCACTTTTTCTGAATTGTGCCGCTCCCGTCACTCTGGTTAGGTTGGCATCGAAAAAAACGCTCTCGGGTGCTTTAGAGTGCCGAGTTTATTACTGCGCATTAAGAAATGACCACCTCCAACGTTTGGTTTATGTTTTATACGCATTTTTAATTTTATTGCTTAAATCGCATTTTCTCGGCGAGCTGAGCACTTTTTCTGAATTGTGCCGCTCCCGTCACTCTGGTTAGGTTGGCATCGAAAAAAACGCTCTCGGGTGCTTTAGAGTGCCGAGTTATTCACTGCGCATGAAGAAATGACCACCTCCAACGTTTGGTTCATGTTTTATAAGCATTTTTAATTTTATTGCTTAAATCGCATTTTCTCGGCGAGCTGAGCGCTTTTTCTGAATTGTGCCGCTCCCGTAACTCTGGTTAGGTTGGCATCGAAAAAAACGCTCTCGGGTGCTTTAGAGTGCCGAGTTTATTACTGCGCATTAAGAAATGACCACCTCCAACGTTTGGTTTATGTTTTATAAGCATTTTTAATTTTATTGCTTAAATCGCATTTTCTCGGCGAGCTGAGCACTTTTTCTGAATTGTGCCGCTCCCGTCACTCTGGTTAGGTTGGCATTGAAAAAAACGCTCTCGGGTGCTTTAGAGTGCCGAGTTTATTACTGCGCATTAAGAAATGCCCACCTCCAACGTTTGGTTTAAGCAATTTTAATTTTATTGCTTAAATCGCATTTTCTCGGCGAGCTGAGCACTTTTTCTGAATTGTGCCGCTCCCGTCACTCTGGTTAGGTTGGCATCGAAAAAAACGCTCACGGGTGCTTTAGAGTGCCGAGTTTATTACTGCGCATTAAGAAATGACCACCTCCAACGTTAAGCATTTTTAATTTTATTGCTTAAATCGCATTTTCTCGGCGAGCTGAGCACTTTTTCTGAATTGTGCCGCTCCCGTCACTCTGGTTAGGTTGGCATCGAAAAAAACGCTCTCGGGTGCTTTAGAGTGCCGAGTTATTCACTGCGCATGGAGAAATGACCACCTCCAACGTTTGGTTTATGTTTTATAAGCATTTTTAATTTTATTGCTTAAATCGCATTTTCTCGGCGAGCTGAGCACTTTTTCTGAATTGTGCCGCTCCCGTCACTCTGGTTAGGTTGGCATCGAAAAAAACGCTCTCGGGTGCTTTAGAGTGCCGAGTTTATCACTGCGCATGAAGAAATGACCACCTCCAACGTTTGGTTTATGTTTTATAAGCATTTTTAATTTTATTGCTTAAATCGCATTTTCTCGGCGAGCTGAGCGCTTTTTCTGAATTGTGCCGCTCCCGTCACTCTGGTTAGGTTGGCATCGAAAAAAACGCTCTCGGGTGCTTTGGAGTGCCGAGTTTATCACTGCGCATGAAGAAATGACCACCTCCAACGTTTGGTTTATGTTTTATAAGCATTTTTAATTTTATTGCTTAAATCGCATTTTCTCGGCGAGCTGAGCGCTTTTTCTGAATTGTGCCGCTCCCGTAACTCTGGTTAGGTTGGCATCGAAAAAAACGCTCTCGGGTGCTTTAGAGTGCCGAGTTTATCACTGCGCATGAAGAAATGACCACTTCCAACGTTTGGTTTATGTTTTATAAGCATTTTTAATTTTATTGCTTAAATCGCATTTTCTCGGCGAGCTGAGCGCTTTTTCTGAATTGTGCCGCTCCCGTAACTCTGGTTAGGTTGGCATCGAAAAAAACGCTCTCGGGTGCTTTAGAGTGCCGAATTTATCACTGCGCATGAAGAAATGACCACTTCCAACGTTTGGTTTATGTTTTATAAGCATTTTTAATTTTATTGCTTAAATCGCATTTTCTCGGCGAGCTGAGCACTTTTTCTGAATTGTGCCGCTCCCGTCACTCTGGTTAGGTTGGCATCGAAAAAAACGCTCTCGGGTGCTCTAGAGTGCCGAGTTTATTACTGCGCATTAAGAAATGACCACCTCCAACGTTTGGTTTATGTTTTATAAGCATTTTTAATTTTATTGCTTAAATCGCATTTTCTCGGCGAGCTGAGCATTTTTTCTGAATTGTGCCGCTCCTGTCACTCTGGTTAGGTTGGCATCGAAAAAAACGCTCTCGGGTGCTTTAGAGTGCCGAGTTATTCACTGCGCATGAAGAAATGACCACCTCCAACGTTTGGTTTATGTTTTATAAGCATTTTTAATTTTATTGCTTAAATCGCATTTTCTCGGCGAGCTGAGCACTTTTTCTGAATTGTGCCGCTCCCGTCACTCTGGTTAGGTTGGCATCGAAAAAAACGGTCTCGGGTGCTTTAGAGTGCCGAGTTTATCACTGCGCATGAAGAAATGACCACCTCCAACGTTTGGTTTATGTTTTATAAGCATTTTTAATTTTATTGCTTAAATCGCATTTTCTCGGCGAGCTGAGCGCTTTTTCTGAATTGTGCCGCTCCCGTAACTCTGGTTAGGTTGGCATCGAAAAAAACGCTCTCGGGTGCTTTAGAGTGCCGAGTTTATCACTGCGCATGAAGAAATGACCACTTCCAACGTTTGGTTTATGTTTTATAAGCATTTTTAATTTTATTGCTTAAATCGCATTTTCTCGGCGAGCTGAGCACTTTTTCTGAATTGTGCCGCTCCCGTCACTCTGGTTAGGTTGGCATCGAAAAAAACGCTCTCGGGTGCTCTAGAGTGCCGAGTTTATTACTGCGCATTAAGAAATGACCACCTCCAACGTTTGGTTTATGTTTTATAAGCATTTTTAATTTTATTGCTTAAATCGCATTTTCTCGGCGAGCTGAGCACTTTTTCTGAATTGTGCCGCTCCCGTCACTCTGGTTAGGTTGGCATCGAAAAAAACGCTCTCGGGTGCTTTAGAGTGCCGAGTTATTCACTGCGCATGAAGAAATGGCCACCTCCAACGTTTGGTTTATGTTTTATAAGCATTTTTAATTTTATTGCTTAAATCGCATTTTCTCGGCGAGCTGAGCACTTTTTCTGAATTGTGCCGCTCCCGTCACTCTGGTTAGGTTGGCATCGAAAAAAACGCTCTCGGGTGCTCTAGAGTGCCGAGTTTATTACTGCGCATTAAGAAATGACCACCTCCAACGTTTGGTTTATGTTTTATAAGCATTTTTAATTTTATTGCTTAAATCGCATTTTCTCGGCGAGCTGAGCACTTTTTCTGAATTGTGCCGCTCCCGTCACTCTGGTTAGGTTGGCATCGAAAAAAACGCTCTCGGGTGCTTTAGAGTGCCGAGTTATTCACTGCGCATGAAGAAATGACCACCTCCAACGTTTGGTTTATGTTTTATAAGCATTTTTAATTTTATTGCTTAAATCGCATTTTCTCGGCGAGCTGAGCACTTTTTCTGAATTGTGCCGCTCCCGTCACTCTGGTTAGGTTGGCATCGAAAAAAACGCTCTCGGGTGCTTTAGAGTGCCGAGTTTATCACTTCGCATGAAGAAATGACCACCTCCAACGTTTGGTTTATGTTTTATAAGCATTTTTAATTTTATTGCTTAAATCGCATTTTCTCGGCGAGCTGAGCGCTTTTTCTGAATTGTGCCGCTCCCGTCACTCTGGTTAGGTTGGCATCGAAAAAAACGCTCTCGGGTGCTTTAGAGTGCCGAGTTATTCACTGCGCATGAAGAAATGACCACCTCCAACGTTTGGTTTATGTTTTATAAGCATTTTTAATTTTATTGCTTAAATCGCATTTTCTCGGCGAGCTGAGCGCTTTTTCTGAATTGTGCCGCTCCCGTCACTCTGGTTAGGTTGGCATCGAAAAAAACGCTCTCGGGTGCTTTAGAGTGCCGAGTTTATCACTGCGCATGAAGAAATGACCACTTCCAACGTTTGGTTTATGTTTTATAAGCATTTTTAATTTTATTGCTTAAATCGCATTTTCTCGGCGAGCTGAGCACTTTTTCTGAATTGTGCCGCTCCCGTCACTCTGGTTAGGTTGGCATCGAAAAAAACGCTCTCGGGTGCTTTAGTGCCGAGTTTATTACTGCGCATTAAGAAATGACCACCTCCAACGTTTGGTTTATGTTTTATAAGCATTTTTAATTTTATTGCTTAAATCGCATTTTCTCGGCGAGCTGAGCGCTTTTTCTGAATTGTGCCGCTCCCGTCACTCTGGTTAGGTTGGCATCGAAAAAAACGCTCTCGGGTGCTTTAGAGTGCCGAGTTATTCACTGCGCATGAAGAAATGACCACCTCCAACGTTTGGTTTATGTTTAATAAGCATTTTTAATTTTATTGCTTAAATCGCATTTTCTCGGCGAGCTGAGCACTTTTTCTGAATTGTGCCGCTCCCGTCACTCTGGTTAGGTTGGCATCGAAAAAAACGCTCTCGGGTGCTTTAGAGTGCCGAGTTTATTACTGCGCATTAAGAAATGACCACCTCCAACGTTTGGTTTATGTTTTATAAGCATTTTTAATTTTATTGCTTAAATCGCATTTTCTCGGCGAGCTGAGCGCTTTTTCTGAATTGTGCCGCTCCCGTCACTCTGGTTAGGTTGGCATCGAAAAAAACGCTCTCGGGTGCTTTAGAGTGCCGAGTTATTCACTGCGCATGAAGAAATGACCACCTCCAACGTTTGGTTTATGTTTAATAAGCATTTTTAATTTTATTGCTTAAATCGCATTTTCTCGGCGAGCTGAGCACTTTTTCTGAATTGTGCCGCTCCCGTCACTCTGGTTAGGTTGGCATCGAAAAAAACGCTCTCGGGTGCTTTAGAGTGCCGAGTTTATTACTGCGCATTAAGAAATGACCACCTCCAACGTTTGGTTTATGTTTTATAAGCATTTTTAATTTTATTGCTTAAATCGCATTTTCTCGGCGAGCTGAGCACTTTTTCTGAATTGTGCCGCTCCCGTCACTCTGGTTAGGTTGGCATCGAAAAAAACGCTCTCGGGTGCTTTAGAGTGCCGAGTTTATCACTGCGCATGAAGAAATGACCACCTCCAACGTTTGGTTTATGTTTAATAAGCATTTTTAATTTTATTGCTTAAATCGCATTTTCTCGGCGAGCTGAGCACTTTTTCTGAATTGTGCCGCTCCCGTCACTGGTTAGGTTGGCATCGAAAAAAACGCTCTCGGGTGCTTTAGAGTGCCGACTTTATCACTGCGCATGAAGAAATGACCACCTCCAACGTTTGGTTTATGTTTTATAAGCATTTTTAATTTTATTGCTTAAATCGCATTTTCTCGGCGAGCTGAGCACTTTTTCTGAATTGTGCCGCTCCCGTCACTCTGGTTAGGTTGGCATCGAAAAAAACGCTCACGGGTGCTTTAGAGTGCCGAGTTTATTACTGCGCATTAAGAAATGACCACCTCCAACGTTTGGTTTATGTTTTATAAGCATTTTTAATTTTATTGCTTAAATCGCATTTTCTCGGCGAGCTGAGCACTTTTTCTTAATTGTGCCGCTCCCGTCACTCTGGTTAGGTTGGCATCGAAAAAAACGCTCTCGGGTGCTTTAGAGTGCCGAGTTATTCACTGCGCATGAAGAAATGACCACCTCCAACGTTTGGTTTATGTTTTATAAGCATTTTTAATTTTATTGCTTAAATCGCATTTTCTCGGCGAGCTGAGCGCTTTTTCTGAATTGTGCCGCTCCCGTAACTCTGGTTAGGTTGGCATCGAAAAAAACGCTCTCGGGTGCTTTAGAGTGCCGAGTTTATTACTGCGCATTAAGAAATGACCACCTCCAACGTTTGGTTTATGTTTAATAAGCATTTTTAATTTTATTGCTTAAATCGCATTTTCTCGGCGAGCTGAGCACTTTTTCTGAATTGTGCCGCTCCCGTCACTCTGGTTAGGTTGGCATCGAAAAAAACGCTCTCGGGTGCTTTAGAGTGCCGAGTTTATTACTGCGCATTAAGAAATGACCACCTCCAACGTTTGGTTTATGTTTTATAAGCATTTTTAATTTTATTGCTTAAATCGCATTTTCTCGGCGAGCTGAGCACTTTTTCTGAATTGTGCCGCTCCCGTCACTCTGGTTAGGTTGGCATCGAAAAAAACGCTCTCGGGTGCTTTAGAGTGCCGAGTTTATTACTGCGCATTAAGAAATGACCACCTCCAACGTTTGGTTTATGTTTTATAAGCATTTTTAATTTTATTGCTTAAATCGCATTTTCTCGGCGAGCTGAGCACTTTTTCTTAATTGTGCCGCTCCCGTCACTTGGCATCGAAAAAAACGCTCTCGGGTGCTTTAGAGTGCCGAGTTATTCACTGCGCATGAAGAAATGACCACCTCCAACGTTTGGTTTATGTTTTATAAGCATTTTTAATTTTATTGCTTAAATCGCATTTTCTCGGCGAGCTGAGCGCTTTTTCTGAATTGTGCCGCTCCCGTCACTCTGGTTAGGTTGGCATCGAAAAAAACGCTCTCGGGTGCTTTAGAGTGCCGAGTTTATTACTGCGCATTAAGAAATGACCACCTCCAACGTTTGGTTTATGTTTTATAAGCATTTTTAATTTTATTGCCTAAATCGCATTTTCTCGGCGAGCTGAGCACTTTTTCTGAATTGTGCCGCTCCCGTCACTCTGGTTAGGTTGGCATCGAAAAAAACGCTCTCGGGTGCTTTAGAGTGCCGAGTTTATTACTGCGCATTAAGAAATGACCACCTCCAACGTTTGGTTTATGTTTTATAAGCATTTTTAATTCTATTGCTTAAATCGCATTTTCTCGGCGAGCTGAGCACTTTTTCTGAATTGTGCCGCTCCCGTCACTCTGGTTAGGTTGGCATCGAAAAAAACGCTATCGGGTGCTTTAGAGTGCCGAGTTATTCACTGCGCACAAAGAAATGACCACCTCCAACGTTTGGTTTATGTTTTATAAGCATTTTTAATTTTATTGCTTAAATCGCATTTTCTCGGCGAGCTGAGCGCTTTTTCTGAATTGTGCCGCTCCCGTCACTCTGGTTAGGTTGGCATCGAAAAAAACGCTCTCGGGTGCTTTAGAGTGCCGAGTTTATTACTGCGCATTAAGAAATGACCACCTCCAACGTTTGGTTTATGTTTTATAAGCATTTTTAATTTTATTGCTTAAATCGCATTTTCTCGGCGAGCTGAGCACTTTTTCTGAATTGTGCCGCTCAAGTCACTCTGGTTAGGTTGGCATCGAAAAAAACGCTCTCGGGTGCTTTAGAGTGCCGAGTTTATTACTGCGCATTAAGAAATGACCACCTCCAACGTTTGGTTTATGTTTTATAAGCATTTTTAATTTTATTGCTTAAATCGCATTTTCTCGGCGAGCTGAGCACTTTTTCTGAATTGTGCCGCTCCCGTCACTCTGGTTAGGTTGGCATCGAAAAAAACGCTATCGGGTGCTTTAGAGTGCCGAGTTATTCACTGCGCATGAAGAAATGACCACCTCCAACGTTTGGTTTATGTTTAATAAGCATTTTTAATTTTATTGCTTAAATCGCATTTTCTCGGCGAGCTGAGCACTTTTTCTGAATTGTGCCGCTCCCGTCACTCTGGTTAGGTTGGCATCGAAAAAAACGCTCTCGGGTGCTTTAGAGTGCCGAGTTTATTACTGCGCATTAAGAAATGACCACCTCCAACGTTTGGTTTATGTTTTATACGCATTTTTAATTTTATTGCTTAAATCGCATTTTCTCGGCGAGCTGAGCACTTTTTCTGAATTGTGCCGCTCCCGTCACTCTGGTTAGGTTGGCATCGAAAAAAACGCTCTCGGGTGCTTTAGAGTGCCGAGTTATTCACTGCGCATGAAGAAATGACCACCTCCAACGTTTGGTTCATGTTTTATAAGCATTTTTAATTTTATTGCTTAAATCGCATTTTCTCGGCGAGCTGAGCGCTTTTTCTGAATTGTGCCGCTCCCGTAACTCTGGTTAGGTTGGCATCGAAAAAAACGCTCTCGGGTGCTTTAGAGTGCCGAGTTTATTACTGCGCATTAAGAAATGACCACCTCCAACGTTTGGTTTATGTTTTATAAGCATTTTTAATTTTATTGCTTAAATCGCATTTTCTCGGCGAGCTGAGCACTTTTTCTGAATTGTGCCGCTCCCGTCACTCTGGTTAGGTTGGCATCGAAAAAAACGCTCTCGGGTGCTTTAGAGTGCCGAGTTTATTACTGCGCATTAAGAAATGACCACCTCCAACGTTTGGTTTATGTTTTATAAGCATTTTTAATTTTATTGCTTAAATCGCATTTTCTCGGCGAGCTGAGCACTTTTTCTGAATTGTGCCGCTCCCGTCACTCTGGTTAGGTTGGCATCGAAAAAAACGCTCTCGGGTGCTTTAGAGTGCCGAGTTTATTACTGCGCATTAAGAAATGACCACCTCCAACGTTTGGTTTATGTTTTATAAGCATTTTTAATTTTATTGCTTAAATCGCATTTTCTCGGCGAGCTGAGCACTTTTTCTGAATTGTGCCGCTCCCGTCACTCTGGTTAGGTTGGCATCGAAAAAAACGCTCTCGGGTGCTTTAGAGTGCCGAGTTTATTACTGCGCATTAAGAAATGACCACCTCCAACGTTTGGTTTATGTTTTATAAGCATTTTTAATTTTATTGCTTAAATCGCATTTTCTCGGCGAGCTGAGCGCTTTTTCTGAATTGTGCCGCTCCCGTCACTCTGGTTAGGTTGGCATCGAAAAAAACGCTCTCGGGTGCTTTAGAGTGCCGAGTTATTCACTGCGCATGAAGAAATGACCACCTCCAACGTTTGGTTTATGTTTAATAAGCATTTTTAATTTTATTGCTTAAATCGCATTTTCTCGGCGAGCTGAGCACTTTTTCTGAATTGTGCCGCTCCCGTCACTCTGGTTAGGTTGGCATCGAAAAAAACGCTCTCGGGTGCTTTAGAGTGCCGAGTTTATTACTGCGCATTAAGAAATGACCACCTCCAACGTTTGGTTTATGTTTTATAAGCATTTTTAATTTTATTGCTTAAATCGCATTTTCTCGGCGAGCTGAGCGCTTTTTCTGAATTGTGCCGCTCCCGTCACTCTGGTTAGGTTGGCATCGAAAAAAACGCTCTCGGGTGCTTTAGAGTGCCGAGTTTATTACTGCGCATTAAGAAATGACCACCTCCAACGTTTGGTTTATGTTTTATAAGCATTTTTAATTTTATTGCTTAAATCGCATTTTCTCGGCGAGCTGAGCACTTTTTCTGAATTGTGCCGCTCAAGTCACTCTGGTTAGGTTGGCATCGAAAAAAACGCTCTCGGGTGCTTTAGAGTGCCGAGTTTATTACTGCGCATTAAGAAATGACCACCTCCAACGTTTGGTTTATGTTTTATAAGCATTTTTAATTTTATTGCTTAAATCGCATTTTCTCGGCGAGCTGAGCACTTTTTCTGAATTGTGCCGCTCCCGTCACTCTGGTTAGGTTGGCATCGAAAAAAACGCTATCGGGTGCTTTAGAGTGCCGAGTTATTCACTGCGCATGAAGAAATGACCACCTCCAACGTTTGGTTTATGTTTAATAAGCATTTTTAATTTTATTGCTTAAATCGCATTTTCTCGGCGAGCTGAGCACTTTTTCTGAATTGTGCCGCTCCCGTCACTCTGGTTAGGTTGGCATCGAAAAAAACGCTCTCGGGTGCTTTAGAGTGCCGAGTTTATTACTGCGCATTAAGAAATGACCACCTCCAACGTTTGGTTTATGTTTTATACGCATTTTTAATTTTATTGCTTAAATCGCATTTTCTCGGCGAGCTGAGCACTTTTTCTGAATTGTGCCGCTCCCGTCACTCTGGTTAGGTTGGCATCGAAAAAAACGCTCTCGGGTGCTTTAGAGTGCCGAGTTATTCACTGCGCATGAAGAAATGACCACCTCCAACGTTTGGTTCATGTTTTATAAGCATTTTTAATTTTATTGCTTAAATCGCATTTTCTCGGCGAGCTGAGCGCTTTTTCTGAATTGTGCCGCTCCCGTAACTCTGGTTAGGTTGGCATCGAAAAAAACGCTCTCGGGTGCTTTAGAGTGCCGAGTTTATTACTGCGCATTAAGAAATGACCACCTCCAACGTTTGGTTTATGTTTTATAAGCATTTTTAATTTTATTGCTTAAATCGCATTTTCTCGGCGAGCTGAGCACTTTTTCTGAATTGTGCCGCTCCCGTCACTCTGGTTAGGTTGGCATCGAAAAAAACGCTCTCGGGTGCTTTAGAGTGCCGAGTTTATTACTGCGCATTAAGAAATGACCACCTCCAACGTTTGGTTTATGTTTTATAAGCATTTTTAATTTTATTGCTTAAATCGCATTTTCTCGGCGAGCTGAGCACTTTTTCTGAATTGTGCCGCTCCCGTCACTCTGGTTAGGTTGGCATCGAAAAAAACGCTCTCGGGTGCTTTAGAGTGCCGAGTTTATTACTGCGCATTAAGAAATGACCACCTCCAACGTTTGGTTTATGTTTTATAAGCATTTTTAATTTTATTGCTTAAATCGCATTTTCTCGGCGAGCTGAGCACTTTTTCTGAATTGTGCCGCTCCCGTCACTCTGGTTAGGTTGGCATCGAAAAAAACGCTCTCGGGTGCTTTAGAGTGCCGAGTTTATTACTGCGCATTAAGAAATGACCACCTCCAACGTTTGGTTTATGTTTTATAAGCATTTTTAATTTTATTGCTTAAATCGCATTTTCTCGGCGAGCTGAGCGCTTTTTCTGAATTGTGCCGCTCCCGTCACTCTGGTTAGGTTGGCATCGAAAAAAACGCTCTCGGGTGCTTTAGAGTGCCGAGTTATTCACTGCGCATGAAGAAATGACCACCTCCAACGTTTGGTTTATGTTTAATAAGCATTTTTAATTTTATTGCTTAAATCGCATTTTCTCGGCGAGCTGAGCACTTTTTCTGAATTGTGCCGCTCCCGTCACTCTGGTTAGGTTGGCATCGAAAAAAACGCTCTCGGGTGCTTTAGAGTGCCGAGTTTATTACTGCGCATTAAGAAATGACCACCTCCAACGTTTGGTTTATGTTTTATAAGCATTTTTAATTTTATTGCTTAAATCGCATTTTCTCGGCGAGCTGAGCGCTTTTTCTGAATTGTGCCGCTCCCGTCACTCTGGTTAGGTTGGCATCGAAAAAAACGCTCTCGGGTGCTTTAGAGTGCCGAGTTATTCACTGCGCATGAAGAAATGACCACCTCCAACGTTTGGTTTATGTTTAATAAGCATTTTTAATTTTATTGCTTAAATCGCATTTTCTCGGCGAGCTGAGCACTTTTTCTGAATTGTGCCGCTCCCGTCACTCTGGTTAGGTTGGCATCGAAAAAAACGCTCTCGGGTGCTTTAGAGTGCCGAGTTTATTACTGCGCATTAAGAAATGACCACCTCCAACGTTTGGTTTATGTTTTATAAGCATTTTTAATTTTATTGCTTAAATCGCATTTTCTCGGCGAGCTGAGCACTTTTTCTGAATTGTGCCGCTCCCGTCACTCTGGTTAGGTTGGCATCGAAAAAAACGCTCTCGGGTGCTTTAGAGTGCCGAGTTTATCACTGCGCATGAAGAAATGACCACCTCCAACGTTTGGTTTATGTTTAATAAGCATTTTTAATTTTATTGCTTAAATCGCATTTTCTCGGCGAGCTGAGCACTTTTTCTGAATTGTGCCGCTCCCGTCACTCTGGTTAGGTTGGCATCGAAAAAAACGCTCTCGGGTGCTTTAGAGTGCCGACTTTATCACTGCGCATGAAGAAATGACCACCTCCAACGTTTGGTTTATGTTTTATAAGCATTTTTAATTTTATTGCTTAAATCGCATTTTCTCGGCGAGCTGAGCACTTTTTCTGAATTGTGCCGCTCCCGTCACTCTGGTTAGGTTGGCATCGAAAAAAACGCTCACGGGTGCTTTAGAGTGCCGAGTTTATTACTGCGCATTAAGAAATGACCACCTCCAACGTTTGGTTTATGTTTTATAAGCATTTTTAATTTTATTGCTTAAATCGCATTTTCTCGGCGAGCTGAGCACTTTTTCTGAATTGTGCCGCTCCCGTCACTCTGGTTAGGTTGGCATCGAAAGAAACGCTCTCGGGTGCTTTAGAGTGCCGAGTTATTCACTGCGCATGAAGAAATGACCACCTCCAACGTTTGGTTTATGTTTTATAAGCATTTTTAATTTTATTGCTTAAATCGCATTTTCTCGGCGAGCTGAGCGCTTTTTCTGAATTGTGCCGCTCCCGTAACTCTGGTTAGGTTGGCATCGAAAAAAACGCTCTCGGGTGCTTTAGAGTGCCGAGTTTATTACTGCGCATTAAGAAATGACCACCTCCAACGTTTGGTTTATGTTTTATAAGCATTTTTAATTTTATTGCTTAAATCGCATTTTCTCGGCGAGCTGAGCACTTTTTCTGAATTGTGCCGCTCCCGTCACTCTGGTTAGGTTGGCATCGAAAAAAACGCTCTCGGGTGCTTTAGAGTGCCGAGTTTATTACTGCGCATTAAGAAATGACCACCTCCAACGTTTGGTTTATGTTTTATAAGCATTTTTAATTTTATTGCTTAAATCGCATTTTCTCGGCGAGCTGAGCACTTTTTCTGAATTGTGCCGCTCCCGTCACTCTGGTTAGGTTGGCATCGAAAAAAACGCTCACGGGTGCTTTAGAGTGCCGAGTTTATTACTGCGCATTAAGAAATGACCACCTCCAACGTTTGGGTTATGTTTTATAAGCATTTTTAATTTTATTGCTTAAATCGCATTTTCTCGGCGAGCTGAGCACTTTTTCTGAATTGTGCCGCTCCCGTCACTCTGGTTAGGTTGGCATCGAAAAAAACGCTCTCGGGTGCTTTAGAGTGCCGAGTTAATCACTGCGCATGAAGAAATGACCACCTCCAACGTTTGGTTTATGTTTTATAAGCATTTTTAATTTTATTGCTTAAATCGCATTTTCTCGGCGAGCTGAGCACTTTTTCTGAATTGTGCCGCTCCCGTCACTCTGGTTAGGTTGGCATCGAAAAAAACGCTCTCGGGTGCTTTAGAGTGCCGAGTTATTCACTGCGCATGGAGAAATGACCACCTCCAACGTTTGGTTTATGTTTTATAAGCATTTTTAATTTTATTGCTTAAATCGCATTTTCTCGGCGAGCTGAGCACTTTTTCTGAATTGTGCCGCTCCCGTCACTCTGGTTAGGTTGGCATCGAAAAAAACGCTCTCGGGTGCTTTAGAGTGCCGAGTTTATCACTGCGCATGAAGAAATGACCACCTCCAACGTTTGGTTTATGTTTTATAAGCATTTTTAATTTTATTGCTTAAATCGCATTTTCTCGGCGAGCTGAGCGCTTTTTCTGAATTGTGCCGCTCCCGTCACTCTGGTTAGGTTGGCATCGAAAAAAACGCTCTCGGGTGCTTTAGAGTGCCGAGTTTATCACTGCGCATGAAGAAATGACCACCTCCAACGTTTGGTTTATGTTTTATAAGCATTTTTAATTTTATTGCTTAAATCGCATTTTCTCGGCGAGCTGAGCGCTTTTTCTGAATTGTGGCGCTCCCGTAACTCTGGTTAGGTTGGCATCGAAAAAAACGCTCTCGGGTGCTTTAGAGTGCCGAGTTTATCACTGCGCATGAAGAAATGACCACTTCCAACGTTTGGTTTATGTTTTATAAGCATTTTTAATTTTATTGCTTAAATCGCATTTTCTCGGCGAGCTGAGCACTTTTTCTGAATTGTGCCGCTCCCGTCACTCTGGTTAGGTTGGCATCGAAAAAAACGCTCTCGGGTGCTCTAGAGTGCCGAGTTTATTACTGCGCATTAAGAAATGACCACCTCCAACGTTTGGTTTATGTTTTATAAGCATTTTTAATTTTATTGCTTAAATCGCATTTTCTCGGCGAGCTGAGCACTTTTTCTGAATTGTGCCGCTCCCGTCACTCTGGTTAGGTTGGCATCGAAAAAAACGCTCTCGGGTGCTTTAGAGTGCCGAGTTTATTACTGCGCATTAAGAAATGACCACCTCCAACGTTTGGTTTATGTTTTATAAGCATTTTTAATTTTATTGCTTAAATCGCATTTTCTCGGCGAGCTGAGCACTTTTTCTGAATTGTGCCGCTCCCGTCACTCTGGTTAGGTTGGCATCGAAAAAAACGCTCTCGGGTGCTTTAGAGTGCCGAGTTAATCACTGCGCATGAAGAAATGACCACCTCCAACGTTTGGTTTATGTTTTATAAGCATTTTTAATTTTATTGCTTAAATCGCATTTTCTCGGCGAGCTGAGCACTTTTTCTGAATTGTGCCGCTCCCGTCACTCTGGTTAGGTTGGCATCGAAAAAAACGCTCTCGGGTGCTTTAGAGTGCCGAGTTAATCACTGCGCATGAAGAAATGACCACCTCCAACGTTTGGTTTATGTTTTATAAGCATTTTTAATTTTATTGCTTAAATCGCATTTTCTCGGCGAGCTGAGCGCTTTTTCTGAATTGTGCCGCTCCCGTCACTCTGGTTAGGTTGGCATCGAAAAAAACGCTCTCGGGTGCTTTAGAGTGCCGAGTTATTCACTGCGCATGAAGAAATGACCACCTCCAATGTTTGGTTTATGTTTAATAAGCATTTTTAATTTTATTGCTTAAATCGCATTTTCTCGGCGAGCTGAGCGCTTTTTCTGAATTGTGCCGCTCCCGTCACTCTGGTTAGGTTGGCATCGAAAAAAACGCTCTCGGGTGCTTTAGAGTGCCGAGTTATTCACTGCGCATGAAGAAATGACCACCTCCAACGTTTGGTTTATGTTTAATAAGCATTTTTAATTTTATTGCTTAAATCGCATTTTCTCGGCGAGCTGAGCACTTTTTCTGAATTGTGCCGCTCCCGTCACTCTGGTTAGGTTGGCATCGAAAAAAACGCTCTCGGGTGCTTTAGAGTGCCGAGTTTATTACTGCGCATTAAGAAATGACCACCTCCAACGTTTGGTTTATGTTTTATAAGCATTTTTAATTTTATTGCTTAAATCGCATTTTCTCGGCGAGCTGAGCACTTTTTCTGAATTGTGCCGCTCCCGTCACTCTGGTTAGGTTGGCATCGAAAAAAACGCTCTCGGGTGCTTTAGAGTGCCGAGTTTATTACTGCGCATTAAGAAATGACCACCTCCAACGTTTGGTTTATGTTTTATAAGCATTTTTAATTTTATTGCTTAAATCGCATTTTCTCGGCGAGCTGAGCACTTTTTCTGAATTGTGCCGCTCCCGTCACTCTGGTTAGGTTGGCATCGAAAAAAACGCTCTCGGGTGCTTTAGAGTGCCGAGTTATTCACTGCGCATGAAGAAATGACCACCTCCAACGTTTGGTTTATGTTTAATAAGCATTTTTAATTTTATTGCTTGAATCGCATTTTCTCGGCGAGCTGAGCACTTTTTCTGAATTGTGCCGCTCCCGTCACTCTGGTTAGGTTGGCATCGAAAAAAACGCTCTCGGGTGCTTTAGAGTGCCGAGTTTATTACTGCGCATTAAGAAATGACCACCTCCAACGTTTGGTTTATGTTTTATAAGCATTTTTAATTTTATTGCTTAAATCGCATTTTCTCGGCGAGCTGAGCACTTTTTCTGAATTGTGCCGCTCCCGTCACTCTGGTTAGGTTGGCATCGAAAAAAACGCTCTCGGGTGCTTTAGAGTGCCGAGTTATTCACTGCGCATGAAGAAATGACCACCTCCAACGTTTGGTTTATGTTTAATAAGCATTTTTAATTTTATTGCTTAAATCGCATTTTCTCGGCGAGCTGAGCACTTTTTCTGAATTGTGCCGCTCCCGTCACTCTGGTTAGGTTGGCATCGAAAAAAACGCTATCGGGTGCTTTAGAGTGCCGAGTTATTCACTGCGCATGAAGAAATGACCACCTCCAACGTTTGGTTTATGTTTAATAAGCATTTTTAATTTTATTGCTTAAATCGCATTTTCTCGGCGAGCTGAGCACTTTTTCTGAATTGTGCCGCTCCCGTCACTCTGGTTAGGTTGGCATCGAAAAAAACGCTCTCGGGTGCTTTAGAGTGCCGAGTTTATTACTGCGCATTAAGAAATGACCACCTCCAACGTTTGGTTTATGTTTTATAAGCATTTTTAATTTTATTGCTTAAATCGCATTTTCTCGGCGAGCTGAGCACTTTTTCTGAATTGTGCCGCTCCCGTCACTCTGGTTAGGTTGGCATCGAAAAAAACGCTCTCGGGTGCTTTAGAGTGCCGAGTTTATTACTGCGCATTAAGAAATGACCACCTCCAACGTTTGGTTTATGTTTTATAAGCATTTTTAATTTTATTGCTTAAATCGCATTTTCTCGGCGAGCTGAGCACTTTTTCTGAATTGTGCCGCTCCCGTCACTCTGGTTAGGTTGGCATCGAAAAAAACGCTCACGGGTGCTTTAGAGTGCCGAGTTTATTACTGCGCATTAAGGAATGACCACCTCCAACGTTTGGTTTATGTTTTATAAGCATTTTTAATTTTATTGCTTAAATCGCATTTTCTCGGCGAGCTGAGCACTTTTTCTGAATTGTGCCGCTCCCGTCACTCTGGTTAGGTTGGCATCGAAAAAAACGCTCTCGGGTGCTTTAGAGTGCCGAGTTATTCACTGCGCATGAAGAAATGACCACCTCCAACGTTTGGTTTATGTTTTATAAGCATTTTTAATTTTATTGCTTAAATCGCATTTTCTCGGCGAGCTGAGCGCTTTTTCTGAATTGTGCCGCTCCCGTAACTCTGGTTAGGTTGGCATCGAAAAAAACGCTCTCGGGTGCTTTAGAGTGCCGAGTTTATTACTGCGCATTAAGAAATGACCACCTCCAACGTTTGGTTTATGTTTTATAAGCATTTTTAATTTTATTGCTTAAATCGCATTTTCTCGGCGAGCTGAGCACTTTTTTCTGAATTGTGCCGCTCCCGTCACTCTGGTTAGGTTGGCATCGAAAAAAACGCTCTCGGGTGCTTTAGAGTGCCGAGTTTATTACTGCGCATTAAGAAATGACCACCTCCAACGTTTGGTTTATGTTTTATAAGCATTTTTAATTTTATTGCTTAAATCGCATTTTCTCGTCGAGCTGAGCACTTTTTCTGAATTGTGCCGCTCCCGTCACTCTGGTTAGGTTGGCATCGAAAAAAACGCTATCGGGTGCTTTAGAGTGCCGAATTATTCACTGCGCATGAAGAAATGACCACCTCCAACGTTTGGTTTATGTTTAATAAGCATTTTTAATTTTATTGCTTAAATCGCATTTTCTCGGCGAGCTGAGCACTTTTTCTGAATTGTGCCGCTCCCGTCACTCTGGTTAGGTTGGCATCGAAAAAAACGCTCTCGGGTGCTTTAGAGTGCCGAGTTTATTACTGCGCATTAAGAAATGACCACCTCCAACGTTTGGTTTATGTTTTATAAGCATTTTTAATTTTATTGCTTAAATCGCATTTTCTCGGCGAGCTGAGCACTTTTTCTGAATTGTGCCGCTCCCGTCACTCTGGTTAGGTTGGCATCGAAAAAAACGCTCTCGGGTGCTTTAGAGTGCCGAGTTTATTACTGCGCATTAAGAAATGACCACCTCCAACGTTTGGTTTATGTTTTATAAGCATTTTTAATTTTATTGCTTAAATCGCATTTTCTCGGCGAGCTGAGCACTTTTTCTGAATTGTGCCGCTCCCGTCACTTGGCATCGAAAAAAACGCTCTCGGGTGCTTTAGAGTGCCGAGTTATTCACTGCGCATGAAGAAATGACCACCTCCAACGTTTGGTTTATGTTTTATAAGCATTTTTAATTTTATTGCTTAAATCGCATTTTCTCGGCGAGCTGAGCGCTTTTTCTGAATTGTGCGGCTCCCGTCACTCTGGTTAGGTTGGCATCGAAAAAAACGCTCTCGGGTGCTTTAGAGTGCTGAGTTTATTACTGCGCATTAAGAAATGACCACCTCCAACGTTTGGTTTATGTTTTATAAGCATTTTTAATTTTATTGCCTAAATCGCATTTTCTCGGCGAGCTGAGCACTTTTTCTGAATTGTGCCGCTCCCGTCACTCTGGTTAGGTTGGCATCGAAAAAAACGCTCTCGGGTGCTTTAGAGTGCCGAGTTTATTACTGCGCATTAAGAAATGACCACCTCCAACGTTTGGTTTATGTTTTATAAGCATTTTTAATTTTATTGCCTAAATCGCATTTTCTCGGCGAGCTGAGCACTTTTTCTGAATTGTGCCGCTCCCGTCACTCTGGTTAGGTTGGCATCGAAAAAAACGCTCTCGGGTGCTTTAGAGTGCCGAGTTATTCACTGCGCACGAAGAAATGACCACCTCCAACGTTTGGTTTATGTTTTATAAGCATTTTTAATTTTATTGCTTAAATCGCATTTTCTCGGCGAGCTGAGCACTTTTTCTGAATTGTGCCGCTCCCGTCACTCTGGTTAGGTTGGCATCGAAAAAAACGCTCTCGGGTGCTTTAGAGTGCCGAGTTTATTACTGCGCATTAAGAAATGACCACCTCCAACGTTTGGTTTATGTTTTATAAGCATTTTTAATTTTATTGCTTAAATCGCATTTTCTCGGCGAGCTGAGCACTTTTTCTGAATTGTGCCGCTCCCGTCACTCTGGTTAGGTTGGCATCGAAAAAAACGCTCTCGGGTGCTTTAGAGTGCCGAGTTTATTACTGCGCATTAAGAAATGACCACCTCCAACGTTTGGTTTATGTTTTATAAGCATTTTTAATTTTATTGCTTAAATCGCATTTTCTCGGCGAGCTGAGCACTTTTTCTGAATTGTGCCGCTCCCGTCACTCTGGTTAGGTTGGCATCGAAAAAAACGCTCACGGGTGCTTTAGAGTGCCGAGTTTATTACTGCGCATTAAGGAATGACCACCTCCAACGTTTGGTTTATGTTTTATAAGCATTTTTAATTTTATTGCTTAAATCGCATTTTCTCGGCGAGCTGAGCACTTTTTCTGAATTGTGCCGCTCCCGTCACTCTGGTTAGGTTGGCATCGAAAAAAACGCTCTCGGGTGCTTTAGAGTGCCGAGTTATTCACTGCGCATGAAGAAATGACCACCTCCAACGTTTGGTTTATGTTTTATAAGCATTTTTAATTTTATTGCTTAAATCGCATTTTCTCGGCGAGCTGAGCGCTTTTTCTGAATTGTGCCGCTCCCGTAACTCTGGTTAGGTTGGCATCGAAAAAAACTTTCTCGGGTGCTTTAGAGTGCCGAGTTTATTACTGCGCATTAAGAAATGACCACCTCCAACGTTTGGTTTATGTTTTATAAGCATTTTTAATTTTATTGCTTAAATCGCATTTTCTCGGCGAGCTGAGCACTTTTTCTGAATTGTGCCGCTCCCGTCACTCTGGTTAGGTTGGCATCGAAAAAAACGCTCTCGGGTGCTTTAGAGTGCCGAGTTTATTACTGCGCATTAAGAAATGACCACCTCCAACGTTTGGTTTATGTTTTATAAGCATTTTTAATTTTATTGCTTAAATCGCATTTTCTCGTCGAGCTGAGCACTTTTTCTGAATTGTGCCGCTCCCGTCACTCTGGTTAGGTTGGCATCGAAAAAAACGCTATCGGGTGCTTTAGAGTGCCGAGTTATTCACTGCGCATGAAGAAATGACCACCTCCAACGTTTGGTTTATGTTTAATAAGCATTTTTAATTTTATTGCTTAAATCGCATTTTCTCGGCGAGCTGAGCACTTTTTCTGAATTGTGCCGCTCCCGTCACTCTGGTTAGGTTGGCATCGAAAAAAACGCTCTCGGGTGCTTTAGAGTGCCGAGTTTATTACTGCGCATTAAGAAATGACCACCTCCAACGTTTGGTTTATGTTTTATAAGCATTTTTAATTTTATTGCTTAAATCGCATTTTCTCGGCGAGCTGAGCACTTTTTCTGAATTGTGCCGCTCCCGTCACTCTGGTTAGGTTGGCATCGAAAAAAACGCTCTCGGGTGCTTTAGAGTGCCGAGTTTATTACTGCGCATTAAGAAATGACCACCTCCAACGTTTGGTTTATGTTTTATAAGCATTTTTAATTTTATTGCTTAAATCGCATTTTCTCGGCGAGCTGAGCACTTTTTCTGAATTGTGCCGCTCCCGTCACTTGGCATCGAAAAAAACGCTCTCGGGTGCTTTAGAGTGCCGAGTTATTCACTGCGCATGAAGAAATGACCACCTCCAACGTTTGGTTTATGTTTTATAAGCATTTTTAATTTTATTGCTTAAATCGCATTTTCTCGGCGAGCTGAGCGCTTTTTCTGAATTGTGCCGCTCCCGTCACTCTGGTTAGGTTGGCATCGAAAAAAACGCTCTCGGGTGCTTTAGAGTGCTGAGTTTATTACTGCGCATTAAGAAATGACCACCTCCAACGTTTGGTTTATGTTTTATAAGCATTTTTAATTTTATTGCCTAAATCGCATTTTCTCGGCGAGCTGAGCACTTTTTCTGAATTGTGCCGCTCCCGTCACTCTGGTTAGGTTGGCATCGAAAAAAACGCTCTCGGGTGCTTTAGAGTGCCGAGTTTATTACTGCGCATTAAGAAATGACCACCTCCAACGTTTGGTTTATGTTTTATAAGCATTTTTAATTTTATTGCTTAAATCGCATTTTCTCGGCGAGCTGAGCACTTTTTCTGAATTGTGCCGCTCCCGTCACTCTGGTTAGGTTGGCATCGAAAAAAACGCTCTCGGGTGCTTTAGAGTGCCGAGTTATTCACTGCGCACGAAGAAATGACCACCTCCAACGTTTGGTTTATGTTTTATAAGCATTTTTAATTTTATTGCTTAAATCGCATTTTCTCGGCGAGCTGAGCGCTTTTTCTGAATTGTGCCGCTCCCGTCACTCTGGTTAGGTTGGCATCGAAAAAAACGCTCTCGGGTGCTTTAGAGTGCCGAGTTTATTACTGCGCATTAAGAAATGACCACCTCCAACGTTTGGTTTATGTTTTATAAGCATTTTTAATTTTATTGCTTAAATCGCATTTTCTCGGCGAGCTGAGCACTTTTTCTGAATTGTGCCGCTCCCGTCACTCTGGTTAGGTTGGCATCGAAAAAAACGCTCTCGGGTGCTTTAGAGTGCCGAGTTTATTACTGCGCATTAAGAAATGACCACCTCCAACGTTTGGTTTATGTTTTATAAGCATTTTTAATTTTATTGCTTAAATCGCATTTTCTCGGCGAGCTGAGCACTTTTTCTGAATTGTGCCGCTCCCGTCACTCTGGTTAGGTTGGCATTGAAAAAAACGCTATCGGGTGCTTTAGAGTGCCGAGTTATTCACTGCGCATGAAGAAATGACCACCTCCAACGTTTGGTTTATGTTTAATAAGCATTTTTAATTTTATTGCTTAAATCGCATTTTCTCGGCGAGCTGAGCACTTTTTCTGAATTGTGCCGCTCCCGTCACTCTGGTTAAGTTGGCATCGAAAAAAACGCTCTCGGGTGCTTTAGAGTGCCGAGTTATTCACTGCGCATGAAGAAATGACCACCTCCAACGTTTGGTTTATGTTTTATAAGCATTTTTAATTTTATTGCTTAAATCGCATTTTCTCGGCGAGCTGAGCACTTTTTCTGAATTGTGCCGCTCCCGTCACTCTGGTTAGGTTGGCATCGAAAAAAACGCTCTCGGGTGCTTTAGAGTGCCGAGTTTATTACTGCGCATTAAGAAATGACCACCTCCAACGTTTGGTTTATGTTTTATAAGCATTTTTAATTTTATTGCTTAAATCGCATTTTCTCGGCGAGCTGAGCACTTTTTCTGAATTGTGCCGCTCCCGTCACTCTGGTTAGGTTGGCATCGAAAAAAACGCTATCGGGTGCTTTAGAGTGCCGAGTTATTCACTGCGCATGAAGAAATGACCACCTCCAACGTTTGGTTTATGTTTAATAATCATTTTTAATTTTATTGCTTAAATCGCATTTTCTCGGCGAGCTGAGCACTTTTTCTGAATTGTGCCGCTCCCGTCACTCTGGTTAGGTTGGCATCGAAAAAAACGCTCTCGGGTGCTTTAGAGTGCCGAGTTTATTACTGCGCATTAAGAAATGACCACCTCCAACGTTTGGTTTATGTTTTATAAGCATTTTTAATTTTATTGCTTAAATCGCATTTTCTCGGCGAGCTGAGCACTTTTTCTGAATTGTGCCGCTCCCGTCACTTGGCATCGAAAAAAACGCTCTCGGGTGCTTTAGAGTGCCGAGTTATTCACTGCGCATGAAGAAATGACCACCTCCAACGTTTGGTTTATGTTTTATAAGCATTTTTAATTTTATTGCTTAAATCGCATTTTCTCGGCGAGCTGAGCGCTTTTTCTGAATTGTGCGGCTCCCGTCACTATGGTTAGGTTGGCATCGAAAAAAACGCTCTCGGGTGCTTTAGAGTGCTGAGTTTATTACTGCGCATTAAGAAATGACCACCTCCAACGTTTGGTTTATGTTTTATAAGCATTTTTAATTTTATTGCCTAAATCGCATTTTCTCGGCGAGCTGAGCACTTTTTCTGAATTGTGCCGCTCCCGTCACTCTGGTTAGGTTGGCATCGAAAAAAACGCTCTCGGGTGCTTTAGAGTGCCGAGTTTATTACTGCGCATTAAGAAATGACCACCTCCAACGTTTGGTTTATGTTTTATAAGCATTTTTAATTTTATTGCCTAAATCGCATTTTCTCGGCGAGCTGAGCACTTTTTCTGAATTGTGCCGCTCCCGTCACTCTGGTTAGGTTGGCATCGAAAAAAACGCTCTCGGGTGCTTTAGAGTGCCGAGTTATTCACTGCGCACGAAGAAATGACCACCTCCAACGTTTGGTTTATGTTTTATAAGCATTTTTAATTTTATTGCTTAAATCGCATTTTCTCGGCGAGCTGAGCACTTTTTCTGAATTGTGCCGCTCCCGTCACTCTGGTTAGGTTGGCATCGAAAAAAACGCTCTCGGGTGCTTTAGAGTGCCGAGTTTATTACTGCGCATTAAGAAATGACCACCTCCAACGTTTGGTTTATGTTTTATAAGCATTTTTAATTTTATTGCTTAAATCGCATTTTCTCGGCGAGCTGAGCACTTTTTCTGAATTGTGCCGCTCCCGTCACTCTGGTTAGGTTGGCATCGAAAAAAACGCTCTCGGGTGCTTTAGAGTGCCGAGTTTATTACTGCGCATTAAGAAATGACCACCTCCAACGTTTGGTTTATGTTTTATAAGCATTTTTAATTTTATTGCTTAAATCGCATTTTCTCGGCGAGCTGAGCACTTTTTCTGAATTGTGCCGCTCCCGTCACTCTGGTTAGGTTGGCATCGAAAAAAACGCTCACGGGTGCTTTAGAGTGCCGAGTTTATTACTGCGCATTAAGGAATGACCACCTCCAACGTTTGGTTTATGTTTTATAAGCATTTTTAATTTTATTGCTTAAATCGCATTTTCTCGGCGAGCTGAGCACTTTTTCTGAATTGTGCCGCTCCCGTCACTCTGGTTAGGTTGGCATCGAAAAAAACGCTCTCGGGTGCTTTAGAGTGCCGAGTTATTCACTGCGCATGAAGAAATGACCACCTCCAACGTTTGGTTTATGTTTTATAAGCATTTTTAATTTTATTGCTTAAATCGCATTTTCTCGGCGAGCTGAGCGCTTTTTCTGAATTGTGCCGCTCCCGTAACTCTGGTTAGGTTGGCATCGAAAAAAACTTTCTCGGGTGCTTTAGAGTGCCGAGTTTATTACTGCGCATTAAGAAATGACCACCTCCAACGTTTGGTTTATGTTTTATAAGCATTTTTAATTTTATTGCTTAAATCGCATTTTCTCGGCGAGCTGAGCACTTTTTCTGAATTGTGCCGCTCCCGTCACTCTGGTTAGGTTGGCATCGAAAAAAACGCTCTCGGGTGCTTTAGAGTGCCGAGTTTATCACTGCGCATGAAGAAATGACCACCTCCAACGTTTGGTTTATGTTTTATAAGCATTTTTAATTTTATTGCTTAAATCGCATTTTCTCGGTGAGCTGAGCGCTTTTTCTGAATTGTGCCGCTCCCGTCACTCTGGTTAGGTTGGCATCGAAAAAAAACGCTCTCGGGTGCTTTAGAGTGCCGAGTTTATTACTGCGCATTAAGAAATGACCACCTCCAACGTTTGGTTTATGCTTAAATCGCATTTTCTCGGCGAGCTGAGCACTTTTTCTGAATTGTGCCGCTCCCGTCACTTGGCATCGAAAAAAACGCTCTCGGGTGCTTTAGAGTGCCGAGTTATTCACTGCGCATGAAGAAATGACCACCTCCAACGTTTGGTTTATGTTTTATAAGCATTTTTAATTTTATTGCTTAAATCGCATTTTCTCGGCGAGCTGAGCGCTTTTTCTGAATTGTGCCGCTCCCGTCACTCTGGTTAGGTTGGCATCGAAAAAAACGCTCTCGGGTGCTTTAGAGTGCTGAGTTTATTACTGCGCATTAAGAAATGACCACCTCCAACGTTTGGTTTATGTTTTATAAGCATTTTTAATTTTATTGCTTAAATCGCATTTTCTCGGCGAGCTGAGCGCTTTTTCTTAATTGTGCCGCTCCCGTCACTCTGGTTAGGTTGGCATCGAAAAAAACGCTCTCGGGTGCTTTAGAGTGCCGAGTTTATTACTGCGCATTAAGAAATGACCACCTCCAACGTTTGGTTTATGTTTTATAAGCATTTTTAATTTTATTGCTTAAATCGCATTTTCTCGGCGAGCTGAGCACTTTTTCTGAATTGTGCCGCTCCCGTCACTCTGGTTAGGTTGGCATCGAAAAAAACGCTCTCGGGTGCTTTAGAGTGCCGAGTTTATTACTGCGCATTAAGAAATGACCACCTCCAACGTTTGGTTTATGTTTTATAAGCATTTTTAATTTTATTGCTTAAATCGCATTTTCTCGGCGAGCTGAGCACTTTTTCTGAATTGTGCCTCTCCCGTCACTTGGCATCGAAAAAAACGCTCTCGGGTGCTTTAGAGTGCCGAGTTATTCACTGCGCATGAAGAAATGACCACCTCCAACGTTTGGTTTATGTTTTATAAGCATTTTTAATTTTATTGCTTAAATCGCATTTTCTCGGCGAGCTGAGCGCTTTTTCTGAATTGTGCCGCTCCCGTCACTCTGGTTAGGTTGGCATCGAAAAAAACGCTCTCGGGTGCTTTAGAGTGCCGAGTTTATTACTGCGCATGAAGAAATGACCACCTCCAACGTTTGGTTTATGTTTAATAAGCATTTTTAATTTTATTGCTTAAATCGCATTTTCTCGGCGAGCTGAGCACTTTTTCTGAATTGTGCCGCTCCCGTCACTCTGGTTAGGTTGGCATCGAAAAAAACGCTCTCGGGTGCTTTAGAGTGCCGAGTTATTCACTGCGCATGAAGAAATGACCACCTCCAACGTTTGGTTTATGTTTTATAAGCATTTTTAATTTTATTGCTTAAATCGCATTTTCTCGGCGAGCTGAGCACTTTTTCTTAATTGTGCCGCTCCCGTCACTCTGGTTAGGTTGGCATCGAAAAAAACGCTCTCGGGTGCTTTAGAGTGCCGAGTTATTCACTGCGCATGAAGAAATGACCACCTCTAACGTTTGGTTTATGTTTTATAAGCATTTTTAATTTTATTGCTTAAATCGCATTTTCTCGGCGAGCTGAGCGCTTTTTCTGAATTGTGCCGCTCCCGTAACTCTGGTTAGGTTGGCATCGAAAAAAACGCTCTCGGGTGCTTTAGAGTGCCGAGTTTATTACTGCGCATTAAGAAATGACCACCTCCAACGTTTGGTTTATGTTTAATAAGCATTTTTAATTTTATTGCTTAAATCGCATTTTCTCGGCGAGCTGAGCACTTTTTCTGAATTGTGCCGCTCCCGTCACTCTGGTTAGGTTGGCATCGAAAAAAACGCTCTCGGGTGCTTTAGAGTGCCGAGTTTATTACTGCGCATTAAGAAACGACCACCTCCAACGTTTGGTTTATGTTTTATAAGCATTTTTAATTTTATTGCTTAAATCGCATTTTCTCGGCGAGCTGAGCACTTTTTCTGAATTGTGCCGCTCCCGTCACTCTGGTTAGGTTGGCATCGAAAAAAACGCTCTCGGGTGCTTTAGAGTGCCGAGTTTATTACTGCGCATTAAGAAATGACCACCTCCAACGTTTGGTTTATGTTTTATAAGCATTTTTAATTTTATTGCTTAAATCGCATTTTCTCGGCGAGCTGAGCACTTTTTCTGAATTGTGCCGCTCCCGTCACTTGGCATCGAAAAAAACGCTCTCGGGTGCTTTAGAGTGCCGAGTTATTCACTGCGCATGAAGAAATGACCACCTCCAACGTTTGGTTTATGTTTTATAAGCATTTTTAATTTTATTGCTTAAATCGCATTTTCTCGGCGAGCTGAGCGCTTTTTCTGAATTGTGCCGCTCCCGTCACTCTGGTTAGGTTGGCATCGAAAAAAACGCTCTCGGGTGCTTTAGAGTGCCGAGTTTATTACTGCGCATTAAGAAATGACCACCTCCAACGTTTGGTTTATGTTTTATAAGCATTTTTAATTTTATTGCCTAAATCGCATTTTCTCGGCGAGCTGAGCACTTTTTCTGAATTGTGCCGCTCCCGTCACTCTGGTTAGGTTGGCATCGAAAAAAACGCTCTCGGGTGCTTTAGAGTGCCGAGTTTATTACTGCGCATTAAGAAATGACCACCTCCAACGTTTGGTTTATGTTTTATAAGCATTTTTAATTTTATTGCTTAAATCGCATTTTCTCGGCGAGCTGAGCACTTTTTCTGAATTGTGCCGCTCCCGTCACTCTGGTTAGGTTGGCATCGAAAAAAACGCTATCGGGTGCTTTAGAGTGCCGAGTTATTCACTGCGCACAAAGAAATGACCACCTCCAACGTTTGGTTTATGTTTTATAAGCATTTTTAATTTTATTGCTTAAATCGCATTTTCTCGGCGAGCTGAGCGCTTTTTCTGAATTGTGCCGCTCCCGTCACTCTGGTTAGGTTGGCATCGAAAAAAACGCTCTCGGGTGCTTTAGAGTGCCGAGTTTATTACTGCGCATTAAGAAATGACCACCTCCAACGTTTGGTTTATGTTTTATAAGCATTTTTAATTTTATTGCTTAAATCGCATTTTCTCGGCGAGCTGAGCACTTTTTCTGAATTGTGCCGCTCCCGTCTCTCTGGTTAGGTTGGCATCGAAAAAAACGCTCTCGGGTGCTTTAGAGTGCCGAGTTTATTACTGCGCATTAAGAAATGACCACCTCCAACGTTTGGTTTATGTTTTATAAGCATTTTTAATTTTATTGCTTAAATCGCATTTTCTCGGCGAGCTGAGCACTTTTTCTGAATTGTGCCGCTCCCGTCACTCTGGTTAGGTTGGCATCGAAAAAAACGCTATCGGGTGCTTTAGAGTGCCGAGTTATTCACTGCGCATGAAGAAATGACCACCTCCAACGTTTGGTTTATGTTTAATAAGCATTTTTAATTTTATTGCTTAAATCGCATTTTCTCGGCGAGCTGAGCACTTTTTCTGAATTGTGCCGCTCCCGTCACTCTGGTTAGGTTGGCATCGAAAAAAACGCTCTCGGGTGCTTTAGAGTGCCGAGTTTATTACTGCGCATTAAGAAATGACCACCTCCAACGTTTGGTTTATGTTTTATACGCATTTTTAATTTTATTGCTTAAATCGCATTTTCTCGGCGAGCTGAGCACTTTTTCTGAATTGTGCCGCTCCCGTCACTCTGGTTAGGTTGGCATCGAAAAAAACGCTCTCGGGTGCTTTAGAGTGCCGAGTTATTCACTGCGCATGAAGAAATGACCACCTCCAACGTTTGGTTCATGTTTTATAAGCATTTTTAATTTTATTGCTTAAATCGCATTTTCTCGGCGAGCTGAGCGCTTTTTCTGAATTGTGCCGCTCCCGTAACTCTGGTTAGGTTGGCATCGAAAAAAACGCTCTCGGGTGCTTTAGAGTGCCGAGTTTATTACTGCGCATTAAGAAATGACCACCTCCAACGTTTGGTTTATGTTTTATAAGCATTTTTAATTTTATTGCTTAAATCGCATTTTCTCGGCGAGCTGAGCACTTTTTCTGAATTGTGCCGCTCCCGTCACTCTGGTTAGGTTGGCATTGAAAAAAACGCTCTCGGGTGCTTTAGAGTGCCGAGTTTATTACTGCGCATTAAGAAATGCCCACCTCCAACGTTTGGTTTAAGCAATTTTAATTTTATTGCTTAAATCGCATTTTCTCGGCGAGCTGAGCACTTTTTCTGAATTGTGCCGCTCCCGTCACTCTGGTTAGGTTGGCATCGAAAAAAACGCTCACGGGTGCTTTAGAGTGCCGAGTTTATTACTGCGCATTAAGAAATGACCACCTCCAACGTTAAGCATTTTTAATTTTATTGCTTAAATCGCATTTTCTCGGCGAGCTGAGCACTTTTTCTGAATTGTGCCGCTCCCGTCACTCTGGTTAGGTTGGCATCGAAAAAAACGCTCTCGGGTGCTTTAGAGTGCCGAGTTATTCACTGCGCATGGAGAAATGACCACCTCCAACGTTTGGTTTATGTTTTATAAGCATTTTTAATTTTATTGCTTAAATCGCATTTTCTCGGCGAGCTGAGCACTTTTTCTGAATTGTGCCGCTCCCGTCACTCTGGTTAGGTTGGCATCGAAAAAAACGCTCTCGGGTGCTTTAGAGTGCCGAGTTTATCACTGCGCATGAAGAAATGACCACCTCCAACGTTTGGTTTATGTTTTATAAGCATTTTTAATTTTATTGCTTAAATCGCATTTTCTCGGCGAGCTGAGCGCTTTTTCTGAATTGTGCCGCTCCCGTCACTCTGGTTAGGTTGGCATCGAAAAAAACGCTCTCGGGTGCTTTGGAGTGCCGAGTTTATCACTGCGCATGAAGAAATGACCACCTCCAACGTTTGGTTTATGTTTTATAAGCATTTTTAATTTTATTGCTTAAATCGCATTTTCTCGGCGAGCTGAGCGCTTTTTCTGAATTGTGCCGCTCCCGTAACTCTGGTTAGGTTGGCATCGAAAAAAACGCTCTCGGGTGCTTTAGAGTGCCGAGTTTATCACTGCGCATGAAGAAATGACCACTTCCAACGTTTGGTTTATGTTTTATAAGCATTTTTAATTTTATTGCTTAAATCGCATTTTCTCGGCGAGCTGAGCGCTTTTTCTGAATTGTGCCGCTCCCGTAACTCTGGTTAGGTTGGCATCGAAAAAAACGCTCTCGGGTGCTTTAGAGTGCCGAATTTATCACTGCGCATGAAGAAATGACCACTTCCAACGTTTGGTTTATGTTTTATAAGCATTTTTAATTTTATTGCTTAAATCGCATTTTCTCGGCGAGCTGAGCACTTTTTCTGAATTGTGCCGCTCCCGTCACTCTGGTTAGGTTGGCATCGAAAAAAACGCTCTCGGGTGCTCTAGAGTGCCGAGTTTATTACTGCGCATTAAGAAATGACCACCTCCAACGTTTGGTTTATGTTTTATAAGCATTTTTAATTTTATTGCTTAAATCGCATTTTCTCGGCGAGCTGAGCATTTTTTCTGAATTGTGCCGCTCCTGTCACTCTGGTTAGGTTGGCATCGAAAAAAACGCTCTCGGGTGCTTTAGAGTGCCGAGTTATTCACTGCGCATGAAGAAATGACCACCTCCAACGTTTGGTTTATGTTTTATAAGCATTTTTAATTTTATTGCTTAAATCGCATTTTCTCGGCGAGCTGAGCACTTTTTCTGAATTGTGCCGCTCCCGTCACTCTGGTTAGGTTGGCATCGAAAAAAACGGTCTCGGGTGCTTTAGAGTGCCGAGTTTATCACTGCGCATGAAGAAATGACCACCTCCAACGTTTGGTTTATGTTTTATAAGCATTTTTAATTTTATTGCTTAAATCGCATTTTCTCGGCGAGCTGAGCGCTTTTTCTGAATTGTGCCGCTCCCGTAACTCTGGTTAGGTTGGCATCGAAAAAAACGCTCTCGGGTGCTTTAGAGTGCCGAGTTTATCACTGCGCATGAAGAAATGACCACTTCCAACGTTTGGTTTATGTTTTATAAGCATTTTTAATTTTATTGCTTAAATCGCATTTTCTCGGCGAGCTGAGCACTTTTTCTGAATTGTGCCGCTCCCGTCACTCTGGTTAGGTTGGCATCGAAAAAAACGCTCTCGGGTGCTCTAGAGTGCCGAGTTTATTACTGCGCATTAAGAAATGACCACCTCCAACGTTTGGTTTATGTTTTATAAGCATTTTTAATTTTATTGCTTAAATCGCATTTTCTCGGCGAGCTGAGCACTTTTTCTGAATTGTGCCGCTCCCGTCACTCTGGTTAGGTTGGCATCGAAAAAAACGCTCTCGGGTGCTTTAGAGTGCCGAGTTATTCACTGCGCATGAAGAAATGGCCACCTCCAACGTTTGGTTTATGTTTTATAAGCATTTTTAATTTTATTGCTTAAATCGCATTTTCTCGGCGAGCTGAGCACTTTTTCTGAATTGTGCCGCTCCCGTCACTCTGGTTAGGTTGGCATCGAAAAAAACGCTCTCGGGTGCTCTAGAGTGCCGAGTTTATTACTGCGCATTAAGAAATGACCACCTCCAACGTTTGGTTTATGTTTTATAAGCATTTTTAATTTTATTGCTTAAATCGCATTTTCTCGGCGAGCTGAGCACTTTTTCTGAATTGTGCCGCTCCCGTCACTCTGGTTAGGTTGGCATCGAAAAAAACGCTCTCGGGTGCTTTAGAGTGCCGAGTTATTCACTGCGCATGAAGAAATGACCACCTCCAACGTTTGGTTTATGTTTTATAAGCATTTTTAATTTTATTGCTTAAATCGCATTTTCTCGGCGAGCTGAGCACTTTTTCTGAATTGTGCCGCTCCCGTCACTCTGGTTAGGTTGGCATCGAAAAAAACGCTCTCGGGTGCTTTAGAGTGCCGAGTTTATCACTGCGCATGAAGAAATGACCACCTCCAACGTTTGGTTTATGTTTTATAAGCATTTTTAATTTTATTGCTTAAATCGCATTTTCTCGGCGAGCTGAGCGCTTTTTCTGAATTGTGCCGCTCCCGTCACTCTGGTTAGGTTGGCATCGAAAAAAACGCTCTCGGGTGCTTTAGAGTGCCGAGTTATTCACTGCGCATGAAGAAATGACCACCTCCAACGTTTGGTTTATGTTTTATAAGCATTTTTAATTTTATTGCTTAAATCGCATTTTCTCGGCGAGCTGAGCGCTTTTTCTGAATTGTGCCGCTCCCGTCACTCTGGTTAGGTTGGCATCGAAAAAAACGCTCTCGGGTGCTTTAGAGTGCCGAGTTTATCACTGCGCATGAAGAAATGACCACTTCCAACGTTTGGTTTATGTTTTATAAGCATTTTTAATTTTATTGCTTAAATCGCATTTTCTCGGCGAGCTGAGCACTTTTTCTGAATTGTGCCGCTCCCGTCACTCTGGTTAGGTTGGCATCGAAAAAAACGCTCTCGGGTGCTTTAGTGCCGAGTTTATTACTGCGCATTAAGAAATGACCACCTCCAACGTTTGGTTTATGTTTTATAAGCATTTTTAATTTTATTGCTTAAATCGCATTTTCTCGGCGAGCTGAGCGCTTTTTCTGAATTGTGCCGCTCCCGTCACTCTGGTTAGGTTGGCATCGAAAAAAACGCTCTCGGGTGCTTTAGAGTGCCGAGTTATTCACTGCGCATGAAGAAATGACCACCTCCAACGTTTGGTTTATGTTTAATAAGCATTTTTAATTTTATTGCTTAAATCGCATTTTCTCGGCGAGCTGAGCACTTTTTCTGAATTGTGCCGCTCCCGTCACTCTGGTTAGGTTGGCATCGAAAAAAACGCTCTCGGGTGCTTTAGAGTGCCGAGTTTATTACTGCGCATTAAGAAATGACCACCTCCAACGTTTGGTTTATGTTTTATAAGCATTTTTAATTTTATTGCTTAAATCGCATTTTCTCGGCGAGCTGAGCGCTTTTTCTGAATTGTGCCGCTCCCGTCACTCTGGTTAGGTTGGCATCGAAAAAAACGCTCTCGGGTGCTTTAGAGTGCCGAGTTATTCACTGCGCATGAAGAAATGACCACCTCCAACGTTTGGTTTATGTTTAATAAGCATTTTTAATTTTATTGCTTAAATCGCATTTTCTCGGCGAGCTGAGCACTTTTTCTGAATTGTGCCGCTCCCGTCACTCTGGTTAGGTTGGCATCGAAAAAAACGCTCTCGGGTGCTTTAGAGTGCCGAGTTTATTACTGCGCATTAAGAAATGACCACCTCCAACGTTTGGTTTATGTTTTATAAGCATTTTTAATTTTATTGCTTAAATCGCATTTTCTCGGCGAGCTGAGCACTTTTTCTGAATTGTGCCGCTCCCGTCACTCTGGTTAGGTTGGCATCGAAAAAAACGCTCTCGGGTGCTTTAGAGTGCCGAGTTTATCACTGCGCATGAAGAAATGACCACCTCCAACGTTTGGTTTATGTTTAATAAGCATTTTTAATTTTATTGCTTAAATCGCATTTTCTCGGCGAGCTGAGCACTTTTTCTGAATTGTGCCGCTCCCGTCACTGGTTAGGTTGGCATCGAAAAAAACGCTCTCGGGTGCTTTAGAGTGCCGACTTTATCACTGCGCATGAAGAAATGACCACCTCCAACGTTTGGTTTATGTTTTATAAGCATTTTTAATTTTATTGCTTAAATCGCATTTTCTCGGCGAGCTGAGCACTTTTTCTGAATTGTGCCGCTCCCGTCACTCTGGTTAGGTTGGCATCGAAAAAAACGCTCACGGGTGCTTTAGAGTGCCGAGTTTATTACTGCGCATTAAGAAATGACCACCTCCAACGTTTGGTTTATGTTTTATAAGCATTTTTAATTTTATTGCTTAAATCGCATTTTCTCGGCGAGCTGAGCACTTTTTCTTAATTGTGCCGCTCCCGTCACTCTGGTTAGGTTGGCATCGAAAAAAACGCTCTCGGGTGCTTTAGAGTGCCGAGTTATTCACTGCGCATGAAGAAATGACCACCTCCAACGTTTGGTTTATGTTTTATAAGCATTTTTAATTTTATTGCTTAAATCGCATTTTCTCGGCGAGCTGAGCGCTTTTTCTGAATTGTGCCGCTCCCGTAACTCTGGTTAGGTTGGCATCGAAAAAAACGCTCTCGGGTGCTTTAGAGTGCCGAGTTTATTACTGCGCATTAAGAAATGACCACCTCCAACGTTTGGTTTATGTTTAATAAGCATTTTTAATTTTATTGCTTAAATCGCATTTTCTCGGCGAGCTGAGCACTTTTTCTGAATTGTGCCGCTCCCGTCACTCTGGTTAGGTTGGCATCGAAAAAAACGCTCTCGGGTGCTTTAGAGTGCCGAGTTTATTACTGCGCATTAAGAAATGACCACCTCCAACGTTTGGTTTATGTTTTATAAGCATTTTTAATTTTATTGCTTAAATCGCATTTTCTCGGCGAGCTGAGCACTTTTTCTGAATTGTGCCGCTCCCGTCACTCTGGTTAGGTTGGCATCGAAAAAAACGCTCTCGGGTGCTTTAGAGTGCCGAGTTTATTACTGCGCATTAAGAAATGACCACCTCCAACGTTTGGTTTATGTTTTATAAGCATTTTTAATTTTATTGCTTAAATCGCATTTTCTCGGCGAGCTGAGCACTTTTTCTTAATTGTGCCGCTCCCGTCACTTGGCATCGAAAAAAACGCTCTCGGGTGCTTTAGAGTGCCGAGTTATTCACTGCGCATGAAGAAATGACCACCTCCAACGTTTGGTTTATGTTTTATAAGCATTTTTAATTTTATTGCTTAAATCGCATTTTCTCGGCGAGCTGAGCGCTTTTTCTGAATTGTGCCGCTCCCGTCACTCTGGTTAGGTTGGCATCGAAAAAAACGCTCTCGGGTGCTTTAGAGTGCCGAGTTTATTACTGCGCATTAAGAAATGACCACCTCCAACGTTTGGTTTATGTTTTATAAGCATTTTTAATTTTATTGCCTAAATCGCATTTTCTCGGCGAGCTGAGCACTTTTTCTGAATTGTGCCGCTCCCGTCACTCTGGTTAGGTTGGCATCGAAAAAAACGCTCTCGGGTGCTTTAGAGTGCCGAGTTTATTACTGCGCATTAAGAAATGACCACCTCCAACGTTTGGTTTATGTTTTATAAGCATTTTTAATTCTATTGCTTAAATCGCATTTTCTCGGCGAGCTGAGCACTTTTTCTGAATTGTGCCGCTCCCGTCACTCTGGTTAGGTTGGCATCGAAAAAAACGCTATCGGGTGCTTTAGAGTGCCGAGTTATTCACTGCGCACAAAGAAATGACCACCTCCAACGTTTGGTTTATGTTTTATAAGCATTTTTAATTTTATTGCTTAAATCGCATTTTCTCGGCGAGCTGAGCGCTTTTTCTGAATTGTGCCGCTCCCGTCACTCTGGTTAGGTTGGCATCGAAAAAAACGCTCTCGGGTGCTTTAGAGTGCCGAGTTTATTACTGCGCATTAAGAAATGACCACCTCCAACGTTTGGTTTATGTTTTATAAGCATTTTTAATTTTATTGCTTAAATCGCATTTTCTCGGCGAGCTGAGCACTTTTTCTGAATTGTGCCGCTCAAGTCACTCTGGTTAGGTTGGCATCGAAAAAAACGCTCTCGGGTGCTTTAGAGTGCCGAGTTTATTACTGCGCATTAAGAAATGACCACCTCCAACGTTTGGTTTATGTTTTATAAGCATTTTTAATTTTATTGCTTAAATCGCATTTTCTCGGCGAGCTGAGCACTTTTTCTGAATTGTGCCGCTCCCGTCACTCTGGTTAGGTTGGCATCGAAAAAAACGCTATCGGGTGCTTTAGAGTGCCGAGTTATTCACTGCGCATGAAGAAATGACCACCTCCAACGTTTGGTTTATGTTTAATAAGCATTTTTAATTTTATTGCTTAAATCGCATTTTCTCGGCGAGCTGAGCACTTTTTCTGAATTGTGCCGCTCCCGTCACTCTGGTTAGGTTGGCATCGAAAAAAACGCTCTCGGGTGCTTTAGAGTGCCGAGTTTATTACTGCGCATTAAGAAATGACCACCTCCAACGTTTGGTTTATGTTTTATACGCATTTTTAATTTTATTGCTTAAATCGCATTTTCTCGGCGAGCTGAGCACTTTTTCTGAATTGTGCCGCTCCCGTCACTCTGGTTAGGTTGGCATCGAAAAAAACGCTCTCGGGTGCTTTAGAGTGCCGAGTTATTCACTGCGCATGAAGAAATGACCACCTCCAACGTTTGGTTCATGTTTTATAAGCATTTTTAATTTTATTGCTTAAATCGCATTTTCTCGGCGAGCTGAGCGCTTTTTCTGAATTGTGCCGCTCCCGTAACTCTGGTTAGGTTGGCATCGAAAAAAACGCTCTCGGGTGCTTTAGAGTGCCGAGTTTATTACTGCGCATTAAGAAATGACCACCTCCAACGTTTGGTTTATGTTTTATAAGCATTTTTAATTTTATTGCTTAAATCGCATTTTCTCGGCGAGCTGAGCACTTTTTCTGAATTGTGCCGCTCCCGTCACTCTGGTTAGGTTGGCATCGAAAAAAACGCTCTCGGGTGCTTTAGAGTGCCGAGTTTATTACTGCGCATTAAGAAATGACCACCTCCAACGTTTGGTTTATGTTTTATAAGCATTTTTAATTTTATTGCTTAAATCGCATTTTCTCGGCGAGCTGAGCACTTTTTCTGAATTGTGCCGCTCCCGTCACTCTGGTTAGGTTGGCATCGAAAAAAACGCTCTCGGGTGCTTTAGAGTGCCGAGTTTATTACTGCGCATTAAGAAATGACCACCTCCAACGTTTGGTTTATGTTTTATAAGCATTTTTAATTTTATTGCTTAAATCGCATTTTCTCGGCGAGCTGAGCACTTTTTCTGAATTGTGCCGCTCCCGTCACTCTGGTTAGGTTGGCATCGAAAAAAACGCTCTCGGGTGCTTTAGAGTGCCGAGTTTATTACTGCGCATTAAGAAATGACCACCTCCAACGTTTGGTTTATGTTTTATAAGCATTTTTAATTTTATTGCTTAAATCGCATTTTCTCGGCGAGCTGAGCGCTTTTTCTGAATTGTGCCGCTCCCGTCACTCTGGTTAGGTTGGCATCGAAAAAAACGCTCTCGGGTGCTTTAGAGTGCCGAGTTATTCACTGCGCATGAAGAAATGACCACCTCCAACGTTTGGTTTATGTTTAATAAGCATTTTTAATTTTATTGCTTAAATCGCATTTTCTCGGCGAGCTGAGCACTTTTTCTGAATTGTGCCGCTCCCGTCACTCTGGTTAGGTTGGCATCGAAAAAAACGCTCTCGGGTGCTTTAGAGTGCCGAGTTTATTACTGCGCATTAAGAAATGACCACCTCCAACGTTTGGTTTATGTTTTATAAGCATTTTTAATTTTATTGCTTAAATCGCATTTTCTCGGCGAGCTGAGCGCTTTTTCTGAATTGTGCCGCTCCCGTCACTCTGGTTAGGTTGGCATCGAAAAAAACGCTCTCGGGTGCTTTAGAGTGCCGAGTTATTCACTGCGCATGAAGAAATGACCACCTCCAACGTTTGGTTTATGTTTAATAAGCATTTTTAATTTTATTGCTTAAATCGCATTTTCTCGGCGAGCTGAGCACTTTTTCTGAATTGTGCCGCTCCCGTCACTCTGGTTAGGTTGGCATCGAAAAAAACGCTCTCGGGTGCTTTAGAGTGCCGAGTTTATTACTGCGCATTAAGAAATGACCACCTCCAACGTTTGGTTTATGTTTTATAAGCATTTTTAATTTTATTGCTTAAATCGCATTTTCTCGGCGAGCTGAGCACTTTTTCTGAATTGTGCCGCTCCCGTCACTCTGGTTAGGTTGGCATCGAAAAAAACGCTCTCGGGTGCTTTAGAGTGCCGAGTTTATCACTGCGCATGAAGAAATGACCACCTCCAACGTTTGGTTTATGTTTAATAAGCATTTTTAATTTTATTGCTTAAATCGCATTTTCTCGGCGAGCTGAGCACTTTTTCTGAATTGTGCCGCTCCCGTCACTCTGGTTAGGTTGGCATCGAAAAAAACGCTCTCGGGTGCTTTAGAGTGCCGACTTTATCACTGCGCATGAAGAAATGACCACCTCCAACGTTTGGTTTATGTTTTATAAGCATTTTTAATTTTATTGCTTAAATCGCATTTTCTCGGCGAGCTGAGCACTTTTTCTGAATTGTGCCGCTCCCGTCACTCTGGTTAGGTTGGCATCGAAAAAAACGCTCACGGGTGCTTTAGAGTGCCGAGTTTATTACTGCGCATTAAGAAATGACCACCTCCAACGTTTGGTTTATGTTTTATAAGCATTTTTAATTTTATTGCTTAAATCGCATTTTCTCGGCGAGCTGAGCACTTTTTCTGAATTGTGCCGCTCCCGTCACTCTGGTTAGGTTGGCATCGAAAGAAACGCTCTCGGGTGCTTTAGAGTGCCGAGTTATTCACTGCGCATGAAGAAATGACCACCTCCAACGTTTGGTTTATGTTTTATAAGCATTTTTAATTTTATTGCTTAAATCGCATTTTCTCGGCGAGCTGAGCGCTTTTTCTGAATTGTGCCGCTCCCGTAACTCTGGTTAGGTTGGCATCGAAAAAAACGCTCTCGGGTGCTTTAGAGTGCCGAGTTTATTACTGCGCATTAAGAAATGACCACCTCCAACGTTTGGTTTATGTTTTATAAGCATTTTTAATTTTATTGCTTAAATCGCATTTTCTCGGCGAGCTGAGCACTTTTTCTGAATTGTGCCGCTCCCGTCACTCTGGTTAGGTTGGCATCGAAAAAAACGCTCTCGGGTGCTTTAGAGTGCCGAGTTTATTACTGCGCATTAAGAAATGACCACCTCCAACGTTTGGTTTATGTTTTATAAGCATTTTTAATTTTATTGCTTAAATCGCATTTTCTCGGCGAGCTGAGCACTTTTTCTGAATTGTGCCGCTCCCGTCACTCTGGTTAGGTTGGCATCGAAAAAAACGCTCACGGGTGCTTTAGAGTGCCGAGTTTATTACTGCGCATTAAGAAATGACCACCTCCAACGTTTGGGTTATGTTTTATAAGCATTTTTAATTTTATTGCTTAAATCGCATTTTCTCGGCGAGCTGAGCACTTTTTCTGAATTGTGCCGCTCCCGTCACTCTGGTTAGGTTGGCATCGAAAAAAACGCTCTCGGGTGCTTTAGAGTGCCGAGTTATTCACTGCGCATGGAGAAATGACCACCTCCAACGTTTGGTTTATGTTTTATAAGCATTTTTAATTTTATTGCTTAAATCGCATTTTCTCGGCGAGCTGAGCACTTTTTCTGAATTGTGCCGCTCCCGTCACTCTGGTTAGGTTGGCATCGAAAAAAACGCTCTCGGGTGCTTTAGAGTGCCGAGTTTATCACTGCGCATGAAGAAATGACCACCTCCAACGTTTGGTTTATGTTTTATAAGCATTTTTAATTTTATTGCTTAAATCGCATTTTCTCGGCGAGCTGAGCGCTTTTTCTGAATTGTGCCGCTCCCGTCACTCTGGTTAGGTTGGCATCGAAAAAAACGCTCTCGGGTGCTTTAGAGTGCCGAGTTTATCACTGCGCATGAAGAAATGACCACCTCCAACGTTTGGTTTATGTTTTATAAGCATTTTTAATTTTATTGCTTAAATCGCATTTTCTCGGCGAGCTGAGCGCTTTTTCTGAATTGTGGCGCTCCCGTAACTCTGGTTAGGTTGGCATCGAAAAAAACGCTCTCGGGTGCTTTAGAGTGCCGAGTTTATCACTGCGCATGAAGAAATGACCACTTCCAACGTTTGGTTTATGTTTTATAAGCATTTTTAATTTTATTGCTTAAATCGCATTTTCTCGGCGAGCTGAGCACTTTTTCTGAATTGTGCCGCTCCCGTCACTCTGGTTAGGTTGGCATCGAAAAAAACGCTCTCGGGTGCTCTAGAGTGCCGAGTTTATTACTGCGCATTAAGAAATGACCACCTCCAACGTTTGGTTTATGTTTTATAAGCATTTTTAATTTTATTGCTTAAATCGCATTTTCTCGGCGAGCTGAGCACTTTTTCTGAATTGTGCCGCTCCCGTCACTCTGGTTAGGTTGGCATCGAAAAAAACGCTCTCGGGTGCTTTAGAGTGCCGAGTTTATTACTGCGCATTAAGAAATGACCACCTCCAACGTTTGGTTTATGTTTTATAAGCATTTTTAATTTTATTGCTTAAATCGCATTTTCTCGGCGAGCTGAGCACTTTTTCTGAATTGTGCCGCTCCCGTCACTCTGGTTAGGTTGGCATCGAAAAAAACGCTCTCGGGTGCTTTAGAGTGCCGAGTTAATCACTGCGCATGAAGAAATGACCACCTCCAACGTTTGGTTTATGTTTTATAAGCATTTTTAATTTTATTGCTTAAATCGCATTTTCTCGGCGAGCTGAGCACTTTTTCTGAATTGTGCCGCTCCCGTCACTCTGGTTAGGTTGGCATCGAAAAAAACGCTCTCGGGTGCTTTAGAGTGCCGAGTTAATCACTGCGCATGAAGAAATGACCACCTCCAACGTTTGGTTTATGTTTTATAAGCATTTTTAATTTTATTGCTTAAATCGCATTTTCTCGGCGAGCTGAGCGCTTTTTCTGAATTGTGCCGCTCCCGTCACTCTGGTTAGGTTGGCATCGAAAAAAACGCTCTCGGGTGCTTTAGAGTGCCGAGTTATTCACTGCGCATGAAGAAATGACCACCTCCAATGTTTGGTTTATGTTTAATAAGCATTTTTAATTTTATTGCTTAAATCGCATTTTCTCGGCGAGCTGAGCGCTTTTTCTGAATTGTGCCGCTCCCGTCACTCTGGTTAGGTTGGCATCGAAAAAAACGCTCTCGGGTGCTTTAGAGTGCCGAGTTATTCACTGCGCATGAAGAAATGACCACCTCCAACGTTTGGTTTATGTTTAATAAGCATTTTTAATTTTATTGCTTAAATCGCATTTTCTCGGCGAGCTGAGCACTTTTTCTGAATTGTGCCGCTCCCGTCACTCTGGTTAGGTTGGCATCGAAAAAAACGCTCTCGGGTGCTTTAGAGTGCCGAGTTTATTACTGCGCATTAAGAAATGACCACCTCCAACGTTTGGTTTATGTTTTATAAGCATTTTTAATTTTATTGCTTAAATCGCATTTTCTCGGCGAGCTGAGCACTTTTTCTGAATTGTGCCGCTCCCGTCACTCTGGTTAGGTTGGCATCGAAAAAAACGCTCTCGGGTGCTTTAGAGTGCCGAGTTTATTACTGCGCATTAAGAAATGACCACCTCCAACGTTTGGTTTATGTTTTATAAGCATTTTTAATTTTATTGCTTAAATCGCATTTTCTCGGCGAGCTGAGCACTTTTTCTGAATTGTGCCGCTCCCGTCACTCTGGTTAGGTTGGCATCGAAAAAAACGCTCTCGGGTGCTTTAGAGTGCCGAGTTATTCACTGCGCATGAAGAAATGACCACCTCCAACGTTTGGTTTATGTTTAATAAGCATTTTTAATTTTATTGCTTGAATCGCATTTTCTCGGCGAGCTGAGCACTTTTTCTGAATTGTGCCGCTCCCGTCACTCTGGTTAGGTTGGCATCGAAAAAAACGCTCTCGGGTGCTTTAGAGTGCCGAGTTTATTACTGCGCATTAAGAAATGACCACCTCCAACGTTTGGTTTATGTTTTATAAGCATTTTTAATTTTATTGCTTAAATCGCATTTTCTCGGCGAGCTGAGCACTTTTTCTGAATTGTGCCGCTCCCGTCACTCTGGTTAGGTTGGCATCGAAAAAAACGCTCTCGGGTGCTTTAGAGTGCCGAGTTATTCACTGCGCATGAAGAAATGACCACCTCCAACGTTTGGTTTATGTTTAATAAGCATTTTTAATTTTATTGCTTAAATCGCATTTTCTCGGCGAGCTGAGCACTTTTTCTGAATTGTGCCGCTCCCGTCACTCTGGTTAGGTTGGCATCGAAAAAAACGCTATCGGGTGCTTTAGAGTGCCGAGTTATTCACTGCGCATGAAGAAATGACCACCTCCAACGTTTGGTTTATGTTTAATAAGCATTTTTAATTTTATTGCTTAAATCGCATTTTCTCGGCGAGCTGAGCACTTTTTCTGAATTGTGCCGCTCCCGTCACTCTGGTTAGGTTGGCATCGAAAAAAACGCTCTCGGGTGCTTTAGAGTGCCGAGTTTATTACTGCGCATTAAGAAATGACCACCTCCAACGTTTGGTTTATGTTTTATAAGCATTTTTAATTTTATTGCTTAAATCGCATTTTCTCGGCGAGCTGAGCACTTTTTCTGAATTGTGCCGCTCCCGTCACTCTGGTTAGGTTGGCATCGAAAAAAACGCTCTCGGGTGCTTTAGAGTGCCGAGTTTATTACTGCGCATTAAGAAATGACCACCTCCAACGTTTGGTTTATGTTTTATAAGCATTTTTAATTTTATTGCTTAAATCGCATTTTCTCGGCGAGCTGAGCACTTTTTCTGAATTGTGCCGCTCCCGTCACTCTGGTTAGGTTGGCATCGAAAAAAACGCTCACGGGTGCTTTAGAGTGCCGAGTTTATTACTGCGCATTAAGGAATGACCACCTCCAACGTTTGGTTTATGTTTTATAAGCATTTTTAATTTTATTGCTTAAATCGCATTTTCTCGGCGAGCTGAGCACTTTTTCTGAATTGTGCCGCTCCCGTCACTCTGGTTAGGTTGGCATCGAAAAAAACGCTCTCGGGTGCTTTAGAGTGCCGAGTTATTCACTGCGCATGAAGAAATGACCACCTCCAACGTTTGGTTTATGTTTTATAAGCATTTTTAATTTTATTGCTTAAATCGCATTTTCTCGGCGAGCTGAGCGCTTTTTCTGAATTGTGCCGCTCCCGTAACTCTGGTTAGGTTGGCATCGAAAAAAACGCTCTCGGGTGCTTTAGAGTGCCGAGTTTATTACTGCGCATTAAGAAATGACCACCTCCAACGTTTGGTTTATGTTTTATAAGCATTTTTAATTTTATTGCTTAAATCGCATTTTCTCGGCGAGCTGAGCACTTTTTCTGAATTGTGCCGCTCCCGTCACTCTGGTTAGGTTGGCATCGAAAAAAACGCTCTCGGGTGCTTTAGAGTGCCGAGTTTATTACTGCGCATTAAGAAATGACCACCTCCAACGTTTGGTTTATGTTTTATAAGCATTTTTAATTTTATTGCTTAAATCGCATTTTCTCGTCGAGCTGAGCACTTTTTCTGAATTGTGCCGCTCCCGTCACTCTGGTTAGGTTGGCATCGAAAAAAACGCTATCGGGTGCTTTAGAGTGCCGAATTATTCACTGCGCATGAAGAAATGACCACCTCCAACGTTTGGTTTATGTTTAATAAGCATTTTTAATTTTATTGCTTAAATCGCATTTTCTCGGCGAGCTGAGCACTTTTTCTGAATTGTGCCGCTCCCGTCACTCTGGTTAGGTTGGCATCGAAAAAAACGCTCTCGGGTGCTTTAGAGTGCCGAGTTTATTACTGCGCATTAAGAAATGACCACCTCCAACGTTTGGTTTATGTTTTATAAGCATTTTTAATTTTATTGCTTAAATCGCATTTTCTCGGCGAGCTGAGCACTTTTTCTGAATTGTGCCGCTCCCGTCACTCTGGTTAGGTTGGCATCGAAAAAAACGCTCTCGGGTGCTTTAGAGTGCCGAGTTTATTACTGCGCATTAAGAAATGACCACCTCCAACGTTTGGTTTATGTTTTATAAGCATTTTTAATTTTATTGCTTAAATCGCATTTTCTCGGCGAGCTGAGCACTTTTTCTGAATTGTGCCGCTCCCGTCACTTGGCATCGAAAAAAACGCTCTCGGGTGCTTTAGAGTGCCGAGTTATTCACTGCGCATGAAGAAATGACCACCTCCAACGTTTGGTTTATGTTTTATAAGCATTTTTAATTTTATTGCTTAAATCGCATTTTCTCGGCGAGCTGAGCGCTTTTTCTGAATTGTGCGGCTCCCGTCACTCTGGTTAGGTTGGCATCGAAAAAAACGCTCTCGGGTGCTTTAGAGTGCTGAGTTTATTACTGCGCATTAAGAAATGACCACCTCCAACGTTTGGTTTATGTTTTATAAGCATTTTTAATTTTATTGCCTAAATCGCATTTTCTCGGCGAGCTGAGCACTTTTTCTGAATTGTGCCGCTCCCGTCACTCTGGTTAGGTTGGCATCGAAAAAAACGCTCTCGGGTGCTTTAGAGTGCCGAGTTTATTACTGCGCATTAAGAAATGACCACCTCCAACGTTTGGTTTATGTTTTATAAGCATTTTTAATTTTATTGCCTAAATCGCATTTTCTCGGCGAGCTGAGCACTTTTTCTGAATTGTGCCGCTCCCGTCACTCTGGTTAGGTTGGCATCGAAAAAAACGCTCTCGGGTGCTTTAGAGTGCCGAGTTATTCACTGCGCACGAAGAAATGACCACCTCCAACGTTTGGTTTATGTTTTATAAGCATTTTTAATTTTATTGCTTAAATCGCATTTTCTCGGCGAGCTGAGCACTTTTTCTGAATTGTGCCGCTCCCGTCACTCTGGTTAGGTTGGCATCGAAAAAAACGCTCTCGGGTGCTTTAGAGTGCCGAGTTTATTACTGCGCATTAAGAAATGACCACCTCCAACGTTTGGTTTATGTTTTATAAGCATTTTTAATTTTATTGCTTAAATCGCATTTTCTCGGCGAGCTGAGCACTTTTTCTGAATTGTGCCGCTCCCGTCACTCTGGTTAGGTTGGCATCGAAAAAAACGCTCTCGGGTGCTTTAGAGTGCCGAGTTTATTACTGCGCATTAAGAAATGACCACCTCCAACGTTTGGTTTATGTTTTATAAGCATTTTTAATTTTATTGCTTAAATCGCATTTTCTCGGCGAGCTGAGCACTTTTTCTGAATTGTGCCGCTCCCGTCACTCTGGTTAGGTTGGCATCGAAAAAAACGCTCACGGGTGCTTTAGAGTGCCGAGTTTATTACTGCGCATTAAGGAATGACCACCTCCAACGTTTGGTTTATGTTTTATAAGCATTTTTAATTTTATTGCTTAAATCGCATTTTCTCGGCGAGCTGAGCACTTTTTCTGAATTGTGCCGCTCCCGTCACTCTGGTTAGGTTGGCATCGAAAAAAACGCTCTCGGGTGCTTTAGAGTGCCGAGTTATTCACTGCGCATGAAGAAATGACCACCTCCAACGTTTGGTTTATGTTTTATAAGCATTTTTAATTTTATTGCTTAAATCGCATTTTCTCGGCGAGCTGAGCGCTTTTTCTGAATTGTGCCGCTCCCGTAACTCTGGTTAGGTTGGCATCGAAAAAAACTTTCTCGGGTGCTTTAGAGTGCCGAGTTTATTACTGCGCATTAAGAAATGACCACCTCCAACGTTTGGTTTATGTTTTATAAGCATTTTTAATTTTATTGCTTAAATCGCATTTTCTCGGCGAGCTGAGCACTTTTTCTGAATTGTGCCGCTCCCGTCACTCTGGTTAGGTTGGCATCGAAAAAAACGCTCTCGGGTGCTTTAGAGTGCCGAGTTTATTACTGCGCATTAAGAAATGACCACCTCCAACGTTTGGTTTATGTTTTATAAGCATTTTTAATTTTATTGCTTAAATCGCATTTTCTCGTCGAGCTGAGCACTTTTTCTGAATTGTGCCGCTCCCGTCACTCTGGTTAGGTTGGCATCGAAAAAAACGCTATCGGGTGCTTTAGAGTGCCGAGTTATTCACTGCGCATGAAGAAATGACCACCTCCAACGTTTGGTTTATGTTTAATAAGCATTTTTAATTTTATTGCTTAAATCGCATTTTCTCGGCGAGCTGAGCACTTTTTCTGAATTGTGCCGCTCCCGTCACTCTGGTTAGGTTGGCATCGAAAAAAACGCTCTCGGGTGCTTTAGAGTGCCGAGTTTATTACTGCGCATTAAGAAATGACCACCTCCAACGTTTGGTTTATGTTTTATAAGCATTTTTAATTTTATTGCTTAAATCGCATTTTCTCGGCGAGCTGAGCACTTTTTCTGAATTGTGCCGCTCCCGTCACTCTGGTTAGGTTGGCATCGAAAAAAACGCTCTCGGGTGCTTTAGAGTGCCGAGTTTATTACTGCGCATTAAGAAATGACCACCTCCAACGTTTGGTTTATGTTTTATAAGCATTTTTAATTTTATTGCTTAAATCGCATTTTCTCGGCGAGCTGAGCACTTTTTCTGAATTGTGCCGCTCCCGTCACTTGGCATCGAAAAAAACGCTCTCGGGTGCTTTAGAGTGCCGAGTTATTCACTGCGCATGAAGAAATGACCACCTCCAACGTTTGGTTTATGTTTTATAAGCATTTTTAATTTTATTGCTTAAATCGCATTTTCTCGGCGAGCTGAGCGCTTTTTCTGAATTGTGCCGCTCCCGTCACTCTGGTTAGGTTGGCATCGAAAAAAACGCTCTCGGGTGCTTTAGAGTGCTGAGTTTATTACTGCGCATTAAGAAATGACCACCTCCAACGTTTGGTTTATGTTTTATAAGCATTTTTAATTTTATTGCCTAAATCGCATTTTCTCGGCGAGCTGAGCACTTTTTCTGAATTGTGCCGCTCCCGTCACTCTGGTTAGGTTGGCATCGAAAAAAACGCTCTCGGGTGCTTTAGAGTGCCGAGTTTATTACTGCGCATTAAGAAATGACCACCTCCAACGTTTGGTTTATGTTTTATAAGCATTTTTAATTTTATTGCTTAAATCGCATTTTCTCGGCGAGCTGAGCACTTTTTCTGAATTGTGCCGCTCCCGTCACTCTGGTTAGGTTGGCATCGAAAAAAACGCTCTCGGGTGCTTTAGAGTGCCGAGTTATTCACTGCGCACGAAGAAATGACCACCTCCAACGTTTGGTTTATGTTTTATAAGCATTTTTAATTTTATTGCTTAAATCGCATTTTCTCGGCGAGCTGAGCGCTTTTTCTGAATTGTGCCGCTCCCGTCACTCTGGTTAGGTTGGCATCGAAAAAAACGCTCTCGGGTGCTTTAGAGTGCCGAGTTTATTACTGCGCATTAAGAAATGACCACCTCCAACGTTTGGTTTATGTTTTATAAGCATTTTTAATTTTATTGCTTAAATCGCATTTTCTCGGCGAGCTGAGCACTTTTTCTGAATTGTGCCGCTCCCGTCACTCTGGTTAGGTTGGCATCGAAAAAAACGCTCTCGGGTGCTTTAGAGTGCCGAGTTTATTACTGCGCATTAAGAAATGACCACCTCCAACGTTTGGTTTATGTTTTATAAGCATTTTTAATTTTATTGCTTAAATCGCATTTTCTCGGCGAGCTGAGCACTTTTTCTGAATTGTGCCGCTCCCGTCACTCTGGTTAGGTTGGCATTGAAAAAAACGCTATCGGGTGCTTTAGAGTGCCGAGTTATTCACTGCGCATGAAGAAATGACCACCTCCAACGTTTGGTTTATGTTTAATAAGCATTTTTAATTTTATTGCTTAAATCGCATTTTCTCGGCGAGCTGAGCACTTTTTCTGAATTGTGCCGCTCCCGTCACTCTGGTTAAGTTGGCATCGAAAAAAACGCTCTCGGGTGCTTTAGAGTGCCGAGTTATTCACTGCGCATGAAGAAATGACCACCTCCAACGTTTGGTTTATGTTTTATAAGCATTTTTAATTTTATTGCTTAAATCGCATTTTCTCGGCGAGCTGAGCACTTTTTCTGAATTGTGCCGCTCCCGTCACTCTGGTTAGGTTGGCATCGAAAAAAACGCTCTCGGGTGCTTTAGAGTGCCGAGTTTATTACTGCGCATTAAGAAATGACCACCTCCAACGTTTGGTTTATGTTTTATAAGCATTTTTAATTTTATTGCTTAAATCGCATTTTCTCGGCGAGCTGAGCACTTTTTCTGAATTGTGCCGCTCCCGTCACTCTGGTTAGGTTGGCATCGAAAAAAACGCTATCGGGTGCTTTAGAGTGCCGAGTTATTCACTGCGCATGAAGAAATGACCACCTCCAACGTTTGGTTTATGTTTAATAATCATTTTTAATTTTATTGCTTAAATCGCATTTTCTCGGCGAGCTGAGCACTTTTTCTGAATTGTGCCGCTCCCGTCACTCTGGTTAGGTTGGCATCGAAAAAAACGCTCTCGGGTGCTTTAGAGTGCCGAGTTTATTACTGCGCATTAAGAAATGACCACCTCCAACGTTTGGTTTATGTTTTATAAGCATTTTTAATTTTATTGCTTAAATCGCATTTTCTCGGCGAGCTGAGCACTTTTTCTGAATTGTGCCGCTCCCGTCACTTGGCATCGAAAAAAACGCTCTCGGGTGCTTTAGAGTGCCGAGTTATTCACTGCGCATGAAGAAATGACCACCTCCAACGTTTGGTTTATGTTTTATAAGCATTTTTAATTTTATTGCTTAAATCGCATTTTCTCGGCGAGCTGAGCGCTTTTTCTGAATTGTGCGGCTCCCGTCACTATGGTTAGGTTGGCATCGAAAAAAACGCTCTCGGGTGCTTTAGAGTGCTGAGTTTATTACTGCGCATTAAGAAATGACCACCTCCAACGTTTGGTTTATGTTTTATAAGCATTTTTAATTTTATTGCCTAAATCGCATTTTCTCGGCGAGCTGAGCACTTTTTCTGAATTGTGCCGCTCCCGTCACTCTGGTTAGGTTGGCATCGAAAAAAACGCTCTCGGGTGCTTTAGAGTGCCGAGTTTATTACTGCGCATTAAGAAATGACCACCTCCAACGTTTGGTTTATGTTTTATAAGCATTTTTAATTTTATTGCCTAAATCGCATTTTCTCGGCGAGCTGAGCACTTTTTCTGAATTGTGCCGCTCCCGTCACTCTGGTTAGGTTGGCATCGAAAAAAACGCTCTCGGGTGCTTTAGAGTGCCGAGTTATTCACTGCGCACGAAGAAATGACCACCTCCAACGTTTGGTTTATGTTTTATAAGCATTTTTAATTTTATTGCTTAAATCGCATTTTCTCGGCGAGCTGAGCACTTTTTCTGAATTGTGCCGCTCCCGTCACTCTGGTTAGGTTGGCATCGAAAAAAACGCTCTCGGGTGCTTTAGAGTGCCGAGTTTATTACTGCGCATTAAGAAATGACCACCTCCAACGTTTGGTTTATGTTTTATAAGCATTTTTAATTTTATTGCTTAAATCGCATTTTCTCGGCGAGCTGAGCACTTTTTCTGAATTGTGCCGCTCCCGTCACTCTGGTTAGGTTGGCATCGAAAAAAACGCTCTCGGGTGCTTTAGAGTGCCGAGTTTATTACTGCGCATTAAGAAATGACCACCTCCAACGTTTGGTTTATGTTTTATAAGCATTTTTAATTTTATTGCTTAAATCGCATTTTCTCGGCGAGCTGAGCACTTTTTCTGAATTGTGCCGCTCCCGTCACTCTGGTTAGGTTGGCATCGAAAAAAACGCTCACGGGTGCTTTAGAGTGCCGAGTTTATTACTGCGCATTAAGGAATGACCACCTCCAACGTTTGGTTTATGTTTTATAAGCATTTTTAATTTTATTGCTTAAATCGCATTTTCTCGGCGAGCTGAGCACTTTTTCTGAATTGTGCCGCTCCCGTCACTCTGGTTAGGTTGGCATCGAAAAAAACGCTCTCGGGTGCTTTAGAGTGCCGAGTTATTCACTGCGCATGAAGAAATGACCACCTCCAACGTTTGGTTTATGTTTTATAAGCATTTTTAATTTTATTGCTTAAATCGCATTTTCTCGGCGAGCTGAGCGCTTTTTCTGAATTGTGCCGCTCCCGTAACTCTGGTTAGGTTGGCATCGAAAAAAACTTTCTCGGGTGCTTTAGAGTGCCGAGTTTATTACTGCGCATTAAGAAATGACCACCTCCAACGTTTGGTTTATGTTTTATAAGCATTTTTAATTTTATTGCTTAAATCGCATTTTCTCGGCGAGCTGAGCACTTTTTCTGAATTGTGCCGCTCCCGTCACTCTGGTTAGGTTGGCATCGAAAAAAACGCTCTCGGGTGCTTTAGAGTGCCGAGTTTATTACTGCGCATTAAGAAATGACCACCTCCAACGTTTGGTTTATGTTTTATAAGCATTTTTAATTTTATTGCTTAAATCGCATTTTCTCGTCGAGCTGAGCACTTTTTCTGAATTGTGCCGCTCCCGTCACTCTGGTTAGGTTGGCATCGAAAAAAACGCTATCGGGTGCTTTAGAGTGCCGAGTTATTCACTGCGCATGAAGAAATGACCACCTCCAACGTTTGGTTTATGTTTAATAAGCATTTTTAATTTTATTGCTTAAATCGCATTTTCTCGGCGAGCTGAGCACTTTTTCTGAATTGTGCCGCTCCCGTCACTCTGGTTAGGTTGGCATCGAAAAAAACGCTCTCGGGTGCTTTAGAGTGCCGAGTTTATTACTGCGCATTAAGAAATGACCACCTCCAACGTTTGGTTTATGTTTTATAAGCATTTTTAATTTTATTGCTTAAATCGCATTTTCTCGGCGAGCTGAGCACTTTTTCTGAATTGTGCCGCTCCCGTCACTCTGGTTAGGTTGGCATCGAAAAAAACGCTCTCGGGTGCTTTAGAGTGCCGAGTTTATTACTGCGCATTAAGAAATGACCACCTCCAACGTTTGGTTTATGTTTTATAAGCATTTTTAATTTTATTGCTTAAATCGCATTTTCTCAGCGAGCTGAGCACTTTTTCTGAATTGTGCCGCTCCCGTCACTTGGCATCGAAAAAAACGCTCTCGGGTGCTTTAGAGTGCCGAGTTATTCACTGCGCATGAAGAAATGACCACCTCCAACGTTTGGTTTATGTTTTATAAGCATTTTTAATTTTATTGCTTAAATCGCATTTTCTCGGCGAGCTGAGCGCTTTTTCTGAATTGTGCCGCTCCCGTCACTCTGGTTAGGTTGGCATCGAAAAAAACGCTCTCGGGTGCTTTAGAGTGCTGAGTTTATTACTGCGCATTAAGAAATGACCACCTCCAACGTTTGGTTTATGTTTTATAAGCATTTTTAATTTTATTGCCTAAATCGCATTTTCTCGGCGAGCTGAGCACTTTTTCTGAATTGTGCCGCTCCCGTCACTCTGGTTAGGTTGGCATCGAAAAAAACGCTCTCGGGTGCTTTAGAGTGCCGAGTTTATTACTGCGCATTAAGAAATGACCACCTCCAACGTTTGGTTTATGTTTTATAAGCATTTTTAATTTTATTGCTTAAATCGCATTTTCTCGGCGAGCTGAGCACTTTTTCTGAATTGTGCCGCTCCCGTCACTCTGGTTAGGTTGGCATCGAAAAAAACGCTCTCGGGTGCTTTAGAGTGCCGAGTTATTCACTGCGCACGAAGAAATGACCACCTCCAACGTTTGGTTTATGTTTTATAAGCATTTTTAATTTTATTGCTTAAATCGCATTTTCTCGGCGAGCTGAGCGCTTTTTCTGAATTGTGCCGCTCCCGTCACTCTGGTTAGGTTGGCATCGAAAAAAACGCTCTCGGGTGCTTTAGAGTGCCGAGTTTATTACTGCGCATTAAGAAATGACCACCTCCAACGTTTGGTTTATGTTTTATAAGCATTTTTAATTTTATTGCTTAAATCGCATTTTCTCGGCGAGCTGAGCACTTTTTCTGAATTGTGCCGCTCCCGTCACTCTGGTTAGGTTGGCATCGAAAAAAACGCTCTCGGGTGCTTTAGAGTGCCGAGTTTATTACTGCGCATTAAGAAATGACCACCTCCAACGTTTGGTTTATGTTTTATAAGCATTTTTAATTTTATTGCTTAAATCGCATTTTCTCGGCGAGCTGAGCACTTTTTCTGAATTGTGCCGCTCCCGTCACTCTGGTTAGGTTGGCATTGAAAAAAACGCTATCGGGTGCTTTAGAGTGCCGAGTTATTCACTGCGCATGAAGAAATGACCACCTCCAACGTTTGGTTTATGTTTAATAAGCATTTTTAATTTTATTGCTTAAATCGCATTTTCTCGGCGAGCTGAGCACTTTTTCTGAATTGTGCCGCTCCCGTCACTCTGGTTAAGTTGGCATCGAAAAAAACGCTCTCGGGTGCTTTAGAGTGCCGAGTTATTCACTGCGCATGAAGAAATGACCACCTCCAACGTTTGGTTTATGTTTTATAAGCATTTTTAATTTTATTGCTTAAATCGCATTTTCTCGGCGAGCTGAGCACTTTTTCTGAATTGTGCCGCTCCCGTCACTCTGGTTAGGTTGGCATCGAAAAAAACGCTCTCGGGTGCTTTAGAGTGCCGAGTTTATTACTGCGCATTAAGAAATGACCACCTCCAACGTTTGGTTTATGTTTTATAAGCATTTTTAATTTTATTGCTTAAATCGCATTTTCTCGGCGAGCTGAGCACTTTTTCTGAATTGTGCCGCTCCCGTCACTCTGGTTAGGTTGGCATCGAAAAAAACGCTATCGGGTGCTTTAGAGTGCCGAGTTATTCACTGCGCATGAAGAAATGACCACCTCCAACGTTTGGTTTATGTTTAATAAGCATTTTTAATTTTATTGCTTAAATCGCATTTTCTCGGCGAGCTGAGCACTTTTTCTGAATTGTGCCGCTCCCGTCACTCTGGTTAGGTTGGCATCGAAAAAAACGCTCTCGGGTGCTTTAGAGTGCCGAGTTTATTACTGCGCATTAAGAAATGACCACCTCCAACGTTTGGTTTATGTTTTATAAGCATTTTTAATTTTATTGCTTAAATCGCATTTTCTCGGCGAGCTGAGCACTTTTTCTGAATTGTGCCGCTCCCGTCACTTGGCATCGAAAAAAACGCTCTCGGGTGCTTTAGAGTGCCGAGTTATTCACTGCGCATGAAGAAATGACCACCTCCAACGTTTGGTTTATGTTTTATAAGCATTTTTAATTTTATTGCTTAAATCGCATTTTCTCGGCGAGCTGAGCGCTTTTTCTGAATTGTGCCGCTCCCGTCACTCTGGTTAGGTTGGCATCGAAAAAAACGCTCTCGGGTGCTTTAGAGTGCCGAGTTTATTACTGCGCATTAAGAAATGACCACCTCCAACGTTTGGTTTATGTTTTATAAGCATTTTTAATTTTATTGCCTAAATCGCATTTTCTCGGCGAGCTGAGCACTTTTTCTGAATTGTGCCGCTCCCGTCACTCTGGTTAGGTTGGCATCGAAAAAAACGCTCTCGGGTGCTTTAGAGTGCCGAGTTTATTACTGCGCATTAAGAAATGACCACCTCCAACGTTTGGTTTATGTTTTATAAGCATTTTTAATTTTATTGCTTAAATCGCATTTTCTCGGCGAGCTGAGCACTTTTTCTGAATTGTGCCGCTCCCGTCACTCTGGTTAGGTTGGCATCGAAAAAAACGCTCTCGGGTGCTTTAGAGTGCCGAGTTATTCACTGCGCACGAAGAAATGACCACCTCCAACGTTTGGTTTATGTTTTATAAGCATTTTTAATTTTATTGCTTAAATCGCATTTTCTCGGCGAGCTGAGCACTTTTTCTGAATTGTGCCGCTCCCGTCACTCTGGTTAGGTTGGCATCGAAAAAAACGCTCTCGGGTGCTTTAGAGTGCCGAGTTTATCACTGCGCATGAAGAAATGACCACCTCCAACGTTTGGTTTATGTTTAATAAGCATTTTTAATTTTATTGCTTAAATCGCATTTTCTCGGCGAGCTGAGCACTTTTTCTGAATTGTGCCGCTCCCGTCACTCTGGTTAGGTTGGCATCGAAAAAAACGCTCTCGGGTGCTTTAGAGTGCCGACTTTATCACTGCGCATGAAGAAATGACCACCTCCAACGTTTGGTTTATGTTTTATAAGCATTTTTAATTTTATTGCTTAAATCGCATTTTCTCGGCGAGCTGAGCACTTTTTCTGAATTGTGCCGCTCCCGTCACTCTGGTTAGGTTGGCATCGAAAAAAACGCTCACGGGTGCTTTAGAGTGCCGAGTTTATTACTGCGCATTAAGGAATGACCACCTCCAACGTTTGGTTTATGTTTTATAAGCATGTTTAATTTTATTGCTTAAATCGCATTTTCTCGGCGAGCTGAGCACTTTTTCTGAATTTTGCCGCTCCCGTCACTCTGGTTAGGTTGGCATCGAAAAAAACGCTCTCAGGTGCTTTAGAGTGCCGAGTTATTCACTGCGCATGAAGAAATGACCACCTCCAACGTTTGGTTTATGTTTTATAAGCATTTTTAATTTTATTGCTTAAATCGCATTTTCTCGGCGAGCTGAGCGCTTTTTCTGAATTGTGCCGCTCCCGTCACTCTGGTTAGGTTGGCATCGAAAAAAACGCTATCGGCTGCTTTAGAGTGCCGAGTTATTCACTGCGCATGAAGAAATGACCACCTCCAACGTTTGGTTTATGTTTAATAAGCATTTTTAATTTTATTGCTTAAATCGCATTTTCTCGGCGAGCTGAGCACTTTTTCTGAATTGTGCCGCTCCCGTCACTCTGGTTAGGTTGGCATCGAAAAAAACGCTCTCGGGTGCTTTAGAGTGCTGAGTTTATTACTGCGCATTAAGAAATGACCACCTCCAACGTTTGGTTTATGTTTTATAAGCATTTTTAATTTTATTGCCTAAATCGCATTTTCTCGGCGAGCTGAGCACTTTTTCTGAATTATGCCGCTCCCGTCACTCTGGTTAGGTTGGCATCGAAAAAAACGCTCTCGGGTGCTTTAGAGTGCCGAGTTTATTACTGCGCATTAAGAAATGACCACCTCCAACGTTTGGTTTATGTTTTATAAGCATTTTTAATTTTATTGCTTAAATCGCATTTTCTCGGCGAGCTGAGCACTTTTTCTGAATTGTGCCGCTCCCGTCACTCTGGTTAGGTTGGCATCGAAAAAAACGCTCTCGGGTGCTTTAGAGTGCCGAGTTATTCACTGCGCACGAAGAAATGACCACCTCCAACGTTTGGTTTATGTTTTATAAGCATTTTTAATTTTATTGCTTAAATCGCATTTTCTCGGCGAGCTGAGCGCTTTTTCTGAATTGTGCCGCTCCCGTCACTCTGGTTAGGTTGGCATCGAAAAAAACGCTCTCGGGTGCTTTAGAGTGCCGAGTTTATTACTGCGCATTAAGAAATGACCACCTCCAACGTTTGGTTTATGTTTTATAAGCATTTTTAATTTTATTGCTTAAATCGCATTTTCTCGGCGAGCTGAGCACTTTTTCTGAATTGTGCCGCTCCCGTCACTCTGGTTAGGTTGGCATCGAAAAAAACGCTCTCGGGTGCTTTAGAGTGCCGAGTTTATTACTGCGCATTAAGAAATGACCACCTCCAACGTTTGGTTTATGTTTTATAAGCATTTTTAATTTTATTGCTTAAATCGCATTTTCTCGGCGAGCTGAGCACTTTTTCTGAATTGTGCCACTCCCGTCACTCTGGTTAGGTTGGCATCGAAAAAAACGCTATCGGGTGCTTTAGAGTGCCGAGTTATTCACTGCGCATGAAGAAATGACCACCTCCAACGTTTGTTTTATGTTTAATAAGCATTTTTAATTTTATTGCTTAAATCGCATTTTCTCGGCGAGCTGAGCACTTTTTCTGAATTGTGCCGCTCCCGTCACTCTGGTTAGGTTGGCATCGAAAAAAACGCTCTCGGGTGCTTTAGAGTGCCGAGTTTATTACTGCGCATTAAGAAATGACCACCTCCAACGTTTGGTTTATGTTTTATAAGCATTTTTAATTTTATTGCTTAAATCGCATTTTCTCGGCGAGCTGAGCACTTTTTCTGAATTGTGCCGCTCCCGTCACTCTGGTTAGGTTGGCATCGAAAAAAACGCTCTCGGGTGCTTTAGAGTGCCGAGTTTATTACTGCGCATTAAGAAATGACCACCTCCAACGTTTGGTTTATGTTTTATAAGCATTTTTAATTTCATTGCTTAAATCGCATTTTCTCGGCGAGCTGAGCACTTTTTCTGAATTGTGCCGCTCCCGTCACTCTGGTTAGGTTGGCATCGAAAAAAACGCTCTCGGGTGCTTTAGAGTGCCGAGTTTATTACTGCGCATTAAGAAATGACCACCTCCAACGTTTGGTTTATGTTTTATAAGCATTTTTAATTTTATTGCTTAAATCGCATTTTCTCGGCGAGCTGAGCGCTTTTTCTGAATTGTGCCGCTCCCGTCACTCTGGTTAGGTTGGCATCGAAAAAAACGCTCTCGGGTGCTTTAGAGTGCCGAGTTATTCACTGCGCATGAAGAAATGACCACCTCCAACGTTTGGTTTATGTTTAATAAGCATTTTTAATTTTATTGCTTAAATCGCATTTTCTCGGCGAGCTGAGCACTTTTTCTGAATTGTGCCGCTCCCGTCACTCTGGTTAGGTTGGCATCGAAAAAAACGCTCTCGGGTGCTTTAGAGTGCCGAGTTTATTACTGCGCATTAAGAAATGACCACCTCCAACGTTTGGTTTATGTTTTATAAGCATTTTTAATTTTATTGCTTAAATCGCATTTTCTCGGCGAGCTGAGCGCTTTTTCTGAATTGTGCCGCTCCCGTCACTCTGGTTAGGTTGGCATCGAAAAAAACGTTCTCGGGTGCTTTAGAGTGCCGAGTTATTCACTGCGCATGAAGAAATGACCACCTCCAACGTTTGGTTTATGTTTAATAAGCATTTTTAATTTTATTGCTTAAATCGCATTTTCTCGGCGAGCTGAGCACTTTTTCTGAATTGTGCCGCTCCCGTCACTCTGGTTAGGTTGGCATCGAAAAAAACGCTCTCGGGTGCTTTAGAGTGCCGAGTTTATTACTGCGCATTAAGAAATGACCACCTCCAACGTTTGGTTTATGTTTTATAAGCATTTTTAATTTTATTGCTTAAATCGCATTTTCTCGGCGAGCTGAGCACTTTTTCTGAATTGTGCCGCTCCCGTCACTCTGGTTAGGTTGGCATCGAAAAAAACGCTCTCGGGTGCTTTAGAGTGCCGAGTTATTCACTGCGCATGGAGAAATGACCACCTCCAACGTTTGGTTTATGTTTTATAAGCATTTTTAATTTTATTGCTTAAATCGCATTTTCTCGGCGAGCTGAGCACTTTTTCTGAATTGTGCCGCTCCCGTCACTCTGGTTAGGTTGGCATCGAAAAAAACGCTCTCGGGTGCTTTAGAGTGCCGAGTTTATCACTGCGCATGAAGAAATGACCACCTCCAACGTTTGGTTTATGTTTTATAAGCATTTTTAATTTTATTGCTTAAATCGCATTTTCTCGGCGAGCTGAGCGCTTTTTCTGAATTGTGCCGCTCCCGTCACTCTGGTTAGGTTGGCATCGAAAAAAACGCTCTCGGGTGCTTTAGAGTGCCGAGTTTATCACTGCGCATGAAGAAATGACCACCTCCAACGTTTGGTTTATGTTTTATAAGCATTTTTAATTTTATTGCTTAAATCGCATTTTCTCGGCGAGCTGAGCGCTTTTTCTGAATTGTGCCGCTCCCGTAACTCTGGTTAGGTTGGCATCGAAAAAAACGCTCTCGGGTGCTTTAGAGTGCCGAGTTTATCACTGCGCATGAAGAAATGACCACTTCCAACGTTTGGTTTATGTTTTATAAGCATTTTTAATTTTATTGCTTAAATCGCATTTTCTCGGCGAGCTGAGCACTTTTTCTGAATTGTGCCGCTCCCGTCACTCTGGTTAGGTTGGCATCGAAAAAAACGCTCTCGGGTGCTCTAGAGTGCCGAGTTTATTACTGCGCATTAAGAAATGACCACCTCCAACGTTTGGTTTATGTTTTATAAGCATTTTTAATTTTATTGCTTAAATCGCATTTTCTCGGCGAGCTGAGCACTTTTTCTGAATTGTGCCGCTCCCGTCACTCTGGTTAGGTTGGCATCGAAAAAAACGCTCTCGGGTGCTTTAGAGTGCCGAGTTTATTACTGCGCATTAAGAAATGACCACCTCCAACGTTTGGTTTATGTTTTATAAGCATTTTTAATTTTATTGCTTAAATCGCATTTTCTCGGCGAGCTGAGCACTTTGAATTGTGCCGCTCCCGTCACTCTGGTTAGGTTGGCATCGAAAAAAACGCTCTCGGGTGCTTTAGAGTGCCGAGTTATTCACTGTGCATGAAGAAATGACCACCTCCAACGTTTGGTTTATGTTTTATAAGCATTTTTAATTTTATTGCTTAAATCGCATTTTCTCGGCGAGCTGAGCACTTTTTCTGAATTGTGCCGCTCCCGTCACTCTGGTTAGGTTGGCATCGAAAAAAACGCTCTCGGGTGCTTTAGAGTGCCGAGTTTATCACTGCGCATGAAGAAATGACCACCTCCAACGTTTGGTTTATGTTTTATAAGCATTTTTAATTTTATTGCTTAAATCGCATTTTCTCGGCGAGCTGAGTGCTTTTTCTGAATTGTGCCGCTCCCGTCACTCTGGTTAGGTTGGCATCGAAAAAAACGCTCTCGGGTGCTTTAGAGTGCCGAGTTATTCACTGCGCATGAAGAAATGACCACCTCCAACGTTTGGTTTATGTTTTATAAGCATTTTTAATTTTATTGCTTAAATCGCATTTTCTCGGCGAGCTGAGCACTTTTTCTGAATTGTGCCGCTCCCGTCACTCTGGTTAGGTTGGCATCGAAAAAAACGCTCTCGGGTGCTTTAGAGTGCCGAGTTTATTACTGCGCATTAAGAAATGACCACCTCCAACGTTTGGTTTATGTTTTATAAGCATTTTTAATTTTATTGCTTAAATCGCATTTTCTCCGCGAGCTGAGCGCTTTTTCTGAATTGTGCCGCTCCCGTCACTCTGGTTAGGTTGGCATCGAAAAAAACGCTCTCGGGTGCTTTAGAGTGCCGAGTTTATTACTGCGCATTAAGAAATGACCACCTCCAACGTTTGGTTTATGTTTTATAAGCATTTTTAATTTTATTGCTTAAATCGCATTTTCTCGGCGAGCTGAGCACTTTTTCTGAATTGTGCCGCTCCCGTCACTCTGGTTAGGTTGGCATCGAAAAAAACGCTCTCGGGTGCTTTAGAGTGCCGAGTTATTCACTGCGCATGAAGAAATGACCACCTCCAACGTTTGGTTTATGTTTAATAAGCATTTTTAATTTTATTGCTTGAATCGCATTTTCTCGGCGAGCTGAGCACTTTTTCTGAATTGTGCCGCTCCCGTCACTCTGGTTAGGTTGGCATCGAAAAAAACGCTCTCGGGTGCTTTAGAGTGCCGAGTTTATCACTGCGCATGAAGAAATGACCACCTCCAACGTTTGGTTTATGTTTTATAAGCATTTTTAATTTTATTGCTTAAATCGCATTTTCTCGGCGAGCTGAGCACTTTTTCTGAATTGTGCCGCTCCCGTCACTCTGGTTAGGTTGGCATCGAAAAAAACGCTCTCGGGTGCTTTAGAGTGCCGAGTTTATCACTGCGCATGAAGAAATGACCACCTCCAACGTTTGGTTTATGTTTTATAAGCATTTTTAATTTTATTGCTTAAATCGCATTTTCTCGGCGAGCTGAGCGCTTTTTCTGAATTGTGCCGCTCCCGTCACTCTGGTTAGGTTGGCATCGAAAAAAACGCTCTCGGGTGCTTTAGAGTGCCGAGTTTATTACTGCGCATTAAGAAATGACCACCTCCAACGTTTGGTTTATGTTTTATAAGCATTTTTAATTTTATTGCTTAAATCGCATTTTCTCGGCGAGCTGAGCACTTTTTCTGAATTGTGCCGCTCCCGTCACTCTGGTTAGGTTGGCATCGAAAAAAACGCTCTCGGGTGCTTTAGAGTGCCGAGTTTATTACTGCGCATTAAGAAATGACCACCTCCAACGTTTGGTTTATGTTTTATAAGCATTTTTAATTTTATTGCTTAAATCGCATTTTCTCGGCGAGCTGAGCACTTTTTCTGAATTGTGCCGCTCCCGTCACTCTGGTTAGGTTGGCATCGAAAAAAACGCTATCGGGTGCTTTAGAGTGCCGAGTTATTCACTGCGCATGAAGAAATGACCACCTCCAACGTTTGGTTTATGTTTAATAAGCATTTTTAATTTTATTGCTTAAATCGCATTTTCTCGGCGAGCTGAGCACTTTTTCTGAATTGTGCCGCTCCCGTCACTCTGGTTAGGTTGGCATCGAAAAAAACGCTCTCGGGTGCTTTAGAGTGCCGAGTTTATTACTGCGCATTAAGAAATGACCACCTCCAACGTTTGGTTTATGTTTTATAAGCATTTTTAATTTCATTGCTTAAATCGCATTTTCTCGGCGAGCTGAGCACTTTTTCTGAATTGTGCCGCTCCCGTCACTCTGGTTAGGTTGGCATCGAAAAAAACGCTCTCGGGTGCTTTAGAGTGCCGAGTTTATTACTGCGCATTAAGAAATGACCACCTCCAACGTTTGGTTTATGTTTTATAAGCATTTTTAATTTTATTGCTTAAATCGCATTTTCTCGGCGAGCTGAGCGCTTTTTCTGAATTGTGCCGCTCCCGTCACTCTGGTTAGGTTGGCATCGAAAAAAACGCTCTCGGGTGCTTTAGAGTGCCGAGTTATTCACTGCGCATGAAGAAATGACCACCTCCAACGTTTGGTTTATGTTTAATAAGCATTTTTAATTTTATTGCTTAAATCGCATTTTCTCGGCGAGCTGAGCACTTTTTCTGAATTGTGCCGCTCCCGTCACTCTGGTTAGGTTGGCATCGAAAAAAACGCTCTCGGGTGCTTTAGAGTGCCGAGTTTATTACTGCGCATTAAGAAATGACCACCTCCAACGTTTGGTTTATGTTTTATAAGCATTTTTAATTTTATTGCTTAAATCGCATTTTCTCGGCGAGCTGAGCACTTTTTCTGAATTGTGCCGCTCCCGTCACTCTGGTTAGGTTGGCATCGAAAAAAACGCTCTCGGGTGCTTTAGAGTGCCGAGTTATTCACTGCGCATGGAGAAATGACCACCTCCAACGTTTGGTTTATGTTTTATAAGCATTTTTAATTTTATTGCTTAAATCGCATTTTCTCGGCGAGCTGAGCACTTTTTCTGAATTGTGCCGCTCCCGTCACTCTGGTTAGGTTGGCATCGAAAAAAACGCTCTCGGGTGCTTTAGAGTGCCGAGTTTATCACTGCGCATGAAGAAATGACCACCTCCAACGTTTGGTTTATGTTTTATAAGCATTTTTAATTTTATTGCTTAAATCGCATTTTCTCGGCGAGCTGAGCGCTTTTTCTGAATTGTGCCGCTCCCGTCACTCTGGTTAGGTTGGCATCGAAAAAAACGCTCTCGGGTGCTTTAGAGTGCCGAGTTTATCACTGCGCATGAAGAAATGACCACCTCCAACGTTTGGTTTATGTTTTATAAGCATTTTTAATTTTATTGCTTAAATCGCATTTTCTCGGCGAGCTGAGCGCTTTTTCTGAATTGTGCCGCTCCCGTAACTCTGGTTAGGTTGGCATCGAAAAAAACGCTCTCGGGTGCTTTAGAGTGCCGAGTTTATCACTGCGCATGAAGAAATGACCACTTCCAACGTTTGGTTTATGTTTTATAAGCATTTTTAATTTTATTGCTTAAATCGCATTTTCTCGGCGAGCTGAGCACTTTTTCTGAATTGTGCCGCTCCCGTCACTCTGGTTAGGTTGGCATCGAAAAAAACGCTCTCGGGTGCTTTAGAGTGCCGAGTTTATTACTGCGCATTAAGAAATGACCACCTCCAACGTTTGGTTTATGTTTTATAAGCATTTTTAATTTTATTGCTTAAATCGCATTTTCTCGGCGAGCTGAGCACTTTTTCTGAATTGTGCCGCTCCCGTCACTCTGGTTAGGTTGGCATCGAAAAAAACGCTCTCGGGTGCTTTAGAGTGCCGAGTTATTCACTGCGCATGAAGAAATGACCACCTCCAACGTTTGGTTTATGTTTTATAAGCATTTTTAATTTTATTGCTTAAATCGCATTTTCTCGGCGAGCTGAGCACTTTTTCTGAATTGTGCTTCTCCCGTCACTCTGGTTAGGTTGGCATCGAAAAAAACGCTCTCGGGTGCTTTAGAGTGCCGAGTTTATCACTGCGCATGAAGAAATGACCACCTCCAACGTTTGGTTTATGTTTTATAAGCATTTTTAATTTTATTGCTTAAATCGCATTTTCTCGGCGAGCTGAGCGCTTTTTCTGAATTGTGCCGCTCCCGTCACTCTGGTTAGGTTGGCATCGAAAAAAACGCTCTCGGGTGCTTTAGAGTGCCGAGTTATTCACTGCGCATGAAGAAATGACCACCTCCAACGTTTGGTTTATGTTTTATAAGCATTTTTAATTTTATTGCTTAAATCGCATTTTCTCGGCGAGCTGAGCACTTTTTCTGAATTGTGCCGCTCCCGTCACTCTGGTTAGGTTGGCATAAAAAAAAACGCTCTCGGGTGCTTTAGAGTGCCGAGTTTATTACTGCGCATTAAGAAATGACCACCTCCAACGTTTGGTTTATGTTTTATAAGCATTTTTAATTTTATTGCTTAAATCGCATTTTCTCGGCGAGCTGAGCGCTTTTTCTGAATTGTGCCGCTCCCGTCACTCTGGTTAGGTTGGCATCGAAAAAAACGCTCTCGGGTGCTTTAGAGTGCCGAGTTTATTACTGCGCATTAAGAAATGACCACCTCCAACGTTTGGTTTATGTTTTATAAGCATTTTTAATTTTATTGCTTAAATCGCATTTTCTCGGCGAGCTGAGCACTTTTTCTGAATTGTGCCGCTCCCGTCACTTGGCATCGAAAAAAACGCTCTCGGGTGCTTTAGAGTGCCGAGTTATTCACTGCGCATGAAGAAATGACCACCTCCAACGTTTGGTTTATGTTTTATAAGCATTTTTAATTTTATTGCTTAAATCGCATTTTCTCGGCGAGCTGAGCGCTTTTTCTGAATTGTGCCGCTCCCGTCACTCTGGTTAGGTTGGCATCGAAAAAAACGCTCTCGGGTGCTTTAGAGTGCCGAGTTTATTACTGCGCATTAAGAAATGACCACCTCCAACGTTTGGTTTATGTTTTATAAGCATTTTTAATTTTATTGCCTAAATCGCATTTTCTCGGCGAGCTGAGCACTTTTTCTGAATTGTGCCGCTCCCGTCACTCTGGTTAGGTTGGCATCGAAAAAAACGCTCTCGGGTGCTTTAGAGTGCCGAGTTTATTACTGCGCATTAAGAAATGACCACCTCCAACGTTTGGTTTATGTTTTATAAGCATTTTTAATTTTATTGCTTAAATCGCATTTTCTCGGCGAGCTGAGCACTTTTTCTGAATTGTGCCGCTCCCGTCACTCTGGTTAGGTTGGCATCGAAAAAAACGCTCTCGGGTGCTTTAGAGTGCCGAGTTATTCACTGCGCACGAAGAAATGACCACCTCCAACCTTTGGTTTATGTTTTATAAGCATTTTTAATTTTATTGCTTAAATCGCATTTTCTCGGCGAGCTGAGCGCTTTTTCTGAATTGTGCCGCTCCCGTCACTCTGGTTAGGTTGGCATCGAAAAAAACGCTCTCGGGTGCTTTAGAGTGCCGAGTTTATTACTGCGCATTAAGAAATGACCACCTCCAACGTTTGGTTTATGTTTTATAAGCATTTTTAATTTTATTGCTTAAATCGCATTTTCTCGGCGAGCTGAGCACTTTTTCTGAATTGTGCCGCTCCCGTCACTCTGGTTAGGTTGGCATCGAAAAAAACGCTCTCGGGTGCTTTAGAGTGCCGAGTTTATTACTGCGCATTAAGAAATGACCACCTCCAACGTTTGGTTTATGTTTTATAAGCATTTTTAATTTTATTGCTTAAATCGCATTTTCTCGTCGAGCTGAGCACTTTTTCTGAATTGTGCCGCTCCCGTCACTCTGGTTAGGTTGGCATCGAAAAAAACGCTATCGGGTGCTTTAGAGTGCCGAGTTATTCACTGCGCATGAAGAAATGACCACCTCCAACGTTTGGTTTATGTTTAATAAGCATTTTTAATTTTATTGCTTAAGTCGCATTTTCTCGGCGAGCTGAGCACTTTTTCTGAATTGTGCCGCTCCCGTCACTCTGGTTAGGTTGGCATCGAAAAAAACGCTCTCGGGTGCTTTAGAGTGCCGAGTTTATTACTGCGCATTAAGAAATGACCACCTCCAACGTTTGGTTTATGTTTTATAAGCATTTTTAATTTTATTGCTTAAATCGCATTTTCTCGGCGAGCTGAGCACTTTTTCTGAATTGTGCCGCTCCCGTCACTCTGGTTAGGTTGGCATCGAAAAAAACGCTCTCGGGTGCTTTAGAGTGCCGAGTTTATTACTGCACATTAAGAAATGACCACCTCCAACGTTTGGTTTATGTTTTATAAGCATTTTTAATTTTATTGCTTAAATCGCATTTTCTCGGCGAGCTGAGCACTTTTTCTGAATTGTGCCGCTCCCGTCACTTGGCATCGAAAAAAACGCTCTCGGGTGCTTTAGAGTGCCGAGTTATTCACTGCGCATGAAGAAATGACCACCTCCAACGTTTGGTTTATGTTTTATAAGCATTTTTAATTTTATTGCTTAAATCGCATTTTCTCGGCGAGCTGAGCGCTTTTTCTGAATTGTGCCGCTCCCGTCACTCTGGTTAGGTTGGCATCGAAAAAAACGCTCTCGGGTGCTTTAGAGTGCTGAGTTTATTACTGCGCATTAAGAAATGACCACCTCCAACGTTTGGTTTATGTTTTATAAGCATTTTTAATTTTATTGCCTAAATCGCATTTTCTCGGCGAGCTGAGCACTTTTTCTGAATTGTGCCGCTCCCGTCACTCTGGTTAGGTTGGCATCGAAAAAAACGCTCTCGGGTGCTTTAGAGTGCCGAGTTTATTACTGCGCATTAAGAAATGACCACCTCCAACGTTTGGTTTATGTTTTATAAGCATTTTTAATTTTATTGCTTAAATCGCATTTTCTCGGCGAGCTGAGCACTTTTTCTGAATTGTGCCGCTCCCGTCACTCTGGTTAGGTTGGCATCGAAAAAAACGCTCTCGGGTGCTTTAGAGTGCCGAGTTATTCACTGCGCACGAAGAAATGACCACCTCCAACGTTTGGTTTATGTTTTATAAGCATTTTTAATTTTATTGCTTAAATCGCATTTTCTCGGCGAGCTGAGCGCTTTTTCTGAATTGTGCCGCTCCCGTCACTCTGGTTAGGTTGGCATCGAAAAAAACGCTCTCGGGTGCTTTAGAGTGCCGAGTTTATTACTGCGCATTAAGAAATGACCACCTCCAACGTTTGGTTTATGTTTTATAAGCATTTTTAATTTTATTGCTTAAATCGCATTTTCTCGGCGAGCTGAGCCCTTTTTCTGAATTGTGCCGCTCCCGTCACTCTGGTTAGGTTGGCATCGAAAAAAATGCTCTCGGGTGCTTTAGAGTGCCGAGTTTATTACTGCGCATTAAGAAATGACCACCTCCAACGTTTGGTTTATGTTTTATAAGCATTTTTAATTTTATTGCTTAAATCGCATTTTCTCGGCGAGCTGAGCACTTTTTCTGAATTGTGCCGCTCCCGTCACTCTGGTTAGGTTGGCATCGAAAAAAACGCTATCGGGTGCTTTAGAGTGCCGAGTTATTCACTGCGCATGAAGAAATGACCACCTCCAACGTGTGGTTTATGTTTAATAAGCATTTTTAATTTTATTGCTTAAATCGCATTTTCTCGGCGAGCTGAGCACTTTTTCTGAATTGTGCCGCTCCCGTCACTCTGGTTAGGTTGGCATCGAAAAAAACGCTCTCGGGTGCTTTAGAGTGCCGAGTTTATTACTGCGCATTAAGAAATGACCACCTCCAACGTTTGGTTTATGTTTTATAAGCATTTTTAATTTTATTGCTTAAATCGCATTTTCTCGGCGAGCTGAGCACTTTTTCTGAATTGTGCCGCTCCCGTCACTCTGGTTAGGTTGGCATCGAAAAAAACGCTCTCGGGTGCTTTAGAGTGCCGAGTTTATTACTGCGCATTAAGAAATGACCACCTCCAACGTTTGGTTTATGTTTTATAAGCATTTTTAATTTTATTGCTTAAATCGCATTTTCTCGGCGAGCTGAGCGCTTTTTCTGAATTGTGCCGCTCCCGTCACTCTGGTTAGGTTGGCATCGAAAAAAACGCTCTCGGGTGCTTTAGAGTGCCGAGTTATTCACTGCGCATGAAGAAATGACCACCTCCAACGTTTGGTTTATGTTTAATAAGCATTTTTAATTTTATTGCTTAAATCGCATTTTCTCGGCGAGCTGAGCACTTTTTCTGAATTGTGCCGCTCCCGTCACTCTGGTTAGGTTGGCATCGAAAAAAACGCTCTCGGGTGCTTTAGAGTGCCGAGTTTATTACTGCGCATTAAGAAATGACCACCTCCAACGTTTGGTTTATGTTTTATAAGCATTTTTAATTTTATTGCTTAAATCGCATTTTCTCGGCGAGCTGAGCGCTTTTTCTGAATTGTGCCGCTCCCGTCACTCTGGTTAGGTTGGCATCGAATAAAACGCTCTCGGGTGCTTTAGAGTGCCGAGTTATTCACTGCGCATGAAGAAATGACCACCTCCAACGTTTGGTTTATGTTTAATAAGCATTTTTAATTTTATTGCTTAAATCGCATTTTCTCGGCGAGCTGAGCACTTTTTCTGAATTGTGCCGCTCCCGTCACTCTGGTTAGGTTGGCATCGAAAAAAACGCTCTCGGGTGCTTTAGAGTGCCGAGTTTATTACTGCGCATTAAGAAATGACCACCTCCAACGTTTGGTTTATGTTTTATAAGCATTTTTAATTTTATTGCTTAAATCGCATTTTCTCGGCGAGCTGAGCACTTTTTCTGAATTGTGCCGCTCCCGTCACTCTGGTTAGGTTGGCATCGAAAAAAACGCTCTCGGGTGCTTTAGAGTGCCGAGTTATTCACTGCGCATGGAGAAATGACCACCTCCAACGTTTGGTTTATGTTTTATAAGCATTTTTAATTTTATTGCTTAAATCGCATTTTCTCGGCGAGCTGAGCACTTTTTCTGAATTGTGCCGCTCCCGTCACTCTGGTTAGGTTGGCATCGAAAAAAACGCTCTCGGGTGCTTTAGAGTGCCGAGTTTATCACTGCGCATGAAGAAATGACCACCTCCAACGTTTGGTTTATGTTTTATAAGCATTTTTAATTTTATTGCTTAAATCGCATTTTCTCGGCAGGCTGAGCGCTTTTTCTGAATTGTGCCGCTCCCGTCACTCTGGTTAGGTTGGCATCGAAAAAAACGCTCTCGGGTGCTTTAGAGTGCCGAGTTTATCACTGCGCATGAAGAAATGACCACCTCCAACGTTTGGTTTATGTTTTATAAGCATTTTTAATTTTATTGCTTAAATCGCATTTTCTCGGCGAGCTGAGCGCTTTTTCTGAATTGTGCCGCTCCCGTAACTCTGGTTAGGTTGGCATCGAAAAAAACGCTCTCGGGTGCTTTAGAGTGCCGAGTTTATCACTGCGCATGAAGAAATGACCACTTCCAACGTTTGGTTTATGTTTTATAAGCATTTTTAATTTTATTGCTTAAATTTCATTTTCTCGGCGAGCTGAGCACTTTTTCTGAATTGTGCCGCTCCCGTCACTCTGGTTAGGTTGGCATCGAAAAAAACGCTCTCGGGTGCTCTAGAGTGCCGAGTTTATTACTGCGCATTAAGAAATGACCACCTCCAACGTTTGGTTTATGTTTTATAAGCATTTTTAATTTTATTGCTTAAATCGCATTTTCTCGGCGAGCTGAGCACTTTTTCTGAATTGTGCCGCTCCCGTCACTCTGGTTAGGTTGGCATCGAAAAAAACGCTCTCGGGTGCTTTAGAGTGCCGAGTTTATTACTGCGCATTAAGAAATGACCACCTCCAACGTTTGGTTTATGTTTTATAAGCATTTTTAATTTTATTGCTTAAATCGCATTTTCTCGGCGAGCTGAGCACTTTTTCTGAATTGTGCCGCTCCCGTCACTCTGGTTAGGTTGGCATCGAAAAAAACGCTCTCGGGTGCTTTAGAGTGCCGAGTTTATTACTGCGCATTAAGAAATGACCACCTCCAACGTTTGGTTTATGTTTTATAAGCATTTTTAATTTTATTGCTTAAATCGCATTTTCTCGGCGAGCTGAGCACTTTTTCTGAATTGTGCCGCTCCCGTCACTCTGGTTAGGTTGGCATCGAAAAAAACGCTATCGGGTGCTTTAGAGTGCCGAGTTATTCACTGCGCATGAAGAAATGACCACCTCCAACGTTTGGTTTATGTTTAATAAGCATTTTTAATTTTATTGCTTAAATCGCATTTTCTCGGCGAGCTGAGCACTTTTTCTGAATTGTGCCGCTCCCGTCACTCTGGTTAGGTTGGCATCGAAAAAAACGCTCTCGGGTGCTTTAGAGTGCCGAGTTTATTACTGCGCATTAAGAAATGACCACCTCCAACGTTTGGTTTATGTTTTATAAGCATTTTTAATTTTATTGCTTAAATCGCATTTTCTAGGCGAGCTGAGCACTTTTTCTGAATTGTGCCGCTCCCGTCACTCTGGTTAGGTTGGCATCGAAAAAAACGCTCTCGGGTGCTTTAGAGTGCCGAGTTTATTACTGCGCATTAAGAAATGACCACCTCCAACGTTTGGTTTATGTTTTATAAGCATTTTTAATTTTATTGCTTAAATCGCATTTTTTCGGCGAGCTGAGCGCTTTTTCTGAATTGTGCCGCTCCCGTCACTCTGGTTAGGTTGGCATCGAAAAAAACGCTCTCGGGTGCTTTAGAGTGCCGAGTTATTCACTGCGCATGAAGAAATGACCACCTCCAACGTTTGGTTTATGTTTAATAAGCATTTTTAATTTTATTGCTTAAATCGCATTTTCTCGGCGAGCTGAGCACTTTTTCTGAATTGTGCCGCTCCCGTCACTCTGGTTAGGTTGGCATCGAAAAAAACGCTCTCGGGTGCTTTAGAGTGCCGAGTTTATTACTGCGCATTAGGAAATGACCACCTCCAACGTTTGGTTTATGTTTTATAAGCATTTTTAATTTTATTGCTTAAATCGCATTTTCTCGGCGAGCTGAGCGCTTTTTCTGAATTGTGCCGCTCCCGTCACTCTGGTTAGGTTGGCATCGAAAAAAACGCTTTCGGGTGCTTTAGAGTGCCGAGTTATTCACTGCGCATGAAGAAATGACCACCTCCAACGTTTGGTTTATGTTTAATAAGCATTTTTAATTTTATTGCTTAAATCGCATTTTCTCGGCGAGCTGAGCACTTTTTCTGAATTGTGCCGCTCCCGTCACTCTGGTTAGGTTGGCATCGAAAAAAACGCTCTCGGGTGCTTTAGAGTGCCGAGTTTATTACTGCGCATTAAGAAATGACCACCTCCAACGTTTGGTTTATGTTTTATAAGCATTTTTAATTTTATTGCTTAAATCGCATTTTCTCGGCGAGCTGAGCACTTTTTCTGAATTGTGCCGCTCCCGTCACTCTGGTTAGGTTGGCATCGAAAAAAACGCTCTCGGGTGCTTTAGAGTGCCGAGTTTATCACTGCGCATGAAGAAATGACCACTTCCAACGTTTGGTTTATGTTTTATAAGCATTTTTAATTTTATTGCTTAAATCGCATTTTCTCGGCGAGCTGAGCACTTTTTCTGAATTGAGCCGCTCCCGTCACTCTGGTTAGGTTGGCATCGAAAAAAACGCTCTCGGGTGCTCTAGAGTGCCGAGTTTATTACTGCGCATTAAGAAATGACCACCTCCAACGTTGGGTTTATGTTTTATAAGCATTTTTACTTTTATTGCTTAAATCGCATTTTCTCGGCGAGCTGAGCACTTTTTCTGAATTGTGCCGCTCCCGTCACTCTGGTTAGGTTGGCATCGAAAAAAACGCTCTCGGGTGCTTTAGAGTGCCGAGTTTATTACTGCGCATGAAGAAATGACCACCTCCAATGTTTGGTTTATGTTTAATAAGCATTTTTAATTTTATTGCTTAAATCGCATTTTCTCGGCGAGCTGAGCGCTTTTTCTGAATTGTGCCGCTCCCGTCACTCTGGTTAGGTTGGCATCGAAAAAAACGCTCTCGGGTGCTTTAGAGTGCCGAGTTATTCACTGCGCATGAAGAAATGACCACCTCCAACGTTTGGTTTATGTTTAATAAGCATTTTTAATTTTATTGCTTTAATCGCATTTTCTCGGCGAGCTGAGCACTTTTTCTGAATTGTGCCGCTCCCGTCACTCTGGTTAGGTTGGCATCGAAAAAAACGCTCTCGGGTGCTTTAGAGTGCCGAGTTTATTACTGCGCATTAGGAAATGACCACCTCCAACGTTTGGTTTATGTTTTATAAGCATTTTTAATTTTATTGCTTAAATCGCATTTTCTCGGCGAGCTGAGCGCTTTTTCTGAATTGTGCCGCTCCCGTCACTCTGGTTAGGTTGGCATCGAAAAAAACGCTCTCGGGTGCTTTAGAGTGCCGAGTTTATCACTGCGCATGAAGAAATGACCACCTCCAACGTTTGGTTTATGTTTTATAAGCATTTTTAATTTTATTGCTTAAATCGCATTTTCTCGGCGAGCTGAGCACTTTTTCTGAATTGAGCCGCTCCCGTCACTCTGGTTAGGTTGGCATCGAAAAAAACGCTCTCGGGTGCTCTAGAGTGCCGAGTTTATTACTGCGCATTAAGAAATGACCACCTCCAACGTTGGGTTTATGTTTTATAAGCATTTTTACTTTTATTGCTTAAATCGCATTTTCTCGGCGAGCTGAGCACTTTTTCTGAATTGTGCCGCTCCCGTCACTCTGGTTAGGTTGGCATCGAAAAAAACGCTCTCGGGTGCTTTAGAGTGCCGAGTTTATTACTGCGCATGAAGAAATGACCACCTCCAATGTTTGGTTTATGTTTAATAAGCATTTTTAATTTTATTGCTTAAATCGCATTTTCTCGGCGAGCTGAGCGCTTTTTCTGAATTGTGCCGCTCCCGTCACTCTGGTTAGGTTGGCATCGAAAAAAACGCTCTCGGGTGCTTTAGAGTGCCGAGTTATTCACTGCGCATGAAGAAATGACCACCTCCAACGTTTGGTTTATGTTTAATAAGCATTTTTAATTTTATTGCTTTAATCGCATTTTCTCGGCGAGCTGAGCACTTTTTCTGAATTGTGCCGCTCCCGTCACTCTGGTTAGGTTGGCATCGAAAAAAACGCTCTCGGGTGCTTTAGAGTGCCGAGTTTATTACTGCGCATTAGGAAATGACCACCTCCAACGTTTGGTTTATGTTTTATAAGCATTTTTAATTTTATTGCTTAAATCGCATTTTCTCGGCGAGCTGAGCGCTTTTTCTGAATTGTGCCGCTCCCGTCACTCTGGTTAGGTTGGCATCGAAAAAAACGCTCTCGGGTGCTTTAGAGTGCCGAGTTTATTACTGCGCATTAAGAAATGACCACCTCCAACGTTTGGTTTATGTTTTATAAGCATTTTTAATTTTATTGCTTAAATCGCATTTTCTCGGCGAGCTGAGCACTTTTTCTGAATTGTGCCGCTCCCGTCACTCTGGTTAGGTTGGCAACCAAAAAAACGCTCTCGGGTGCTTTAGAGTGCCGAGTTTATTACTGCGCATTGAGAAATGACCACCTCCAACGTTTGGTTTATGTTTTATAAGCATTTTTAATTTTATTGCTTAAATCGCATTTTCTCGGCGAGCTGAGCACTTTTTCTGAATTGTGCCGCTCCCGTCACTCTGGTTAGGTTGGCATCGAAAAAAACGCTCTCGGGTGCTTTAGAGTGCCGAGTTTATTACTGCGCATTAAGAAATGACCACCTCCAACGTTTGGTTTATGTTTTATAAGCATTTTTAATTTTATTGCTTAAATCGCATTTTCTCGGCGAGCTGAGCGCTTTTTCTGAATTGTGCCGCTCCCGTCACTCTGGTTAGGTTGGCATCGAAAAAAACGCTCTCGGGTGCTTTAGAGTGCCGAGTTTATCACTGCGCATGAAGAAATGACCACCTCCAACGTTTGGTTTATGTTTTATAAGCATTTTTAATTTTATTGCTTAAATCGCATTTTCTCGGCGAGCTGAGCGCTTTTTCTGAATTGTGCCGCTCCCGTAACTCTGGTTAGGTTGGCATCGAAAAAAACGCTCTCGGGTGCTTTAGAGTGCCGAGTTTATCACTGCGCATGAAGAAATGACCACTTCCAACGTTTGGTTTATGTTTTATAAGCATTTTTAATTTTATTGCTTAAATCGCATTTTCTCGGCGAGCTGAGCACTTTTTCTGAATTGTGCCGCTCCCGTCACTCTGGTTAGGTTGGCATCGAAAAAAACGCTCTCGGGTGCTTTAGAGTGCCGAGTTATTCACTGCGCATGAAGAAATGACCACCTCCAACGTTTGGTTTATGTTTAATAAGCATTTTTAATTTTATTGCTTAAATCGCATTTTCTCGGCGAGCTGAGCACTTTTTCTGAATTGTGCCGCTCCCGTCACTCTGGTTAGGTTGGCATCGAAAAAAACGCTCTCGGGTGCTTTAGAGTGCCGAGTTTATTACTGCGCATTAAGAAATGACCACCTCCAACGTTTAGTTTATGTTTTATAAGCATTTTTAATTTTATTGCTTAAATCGCATTTTCTAGGCGAGCTGAGCACTTTTTCTGAATTGTGCCGCTCCCGTCACTCTGGTTAGGTTGGCATCGAAAAAAACGCTCTCGGGTGCTTTAGAGTGCCGAGTTTATTACTGCGCATTAAGAAATGACCACCTCCAACGTTTGGTTTATGTTTTATAAGCATTTTTAATTTTATTGCTTAAATCGCATTTTCTCGGCGAGCTGAGCGCTTTTTCTGAATTGTGCCGCTCCCGTCACTCTGGTTAGGTTGGCATCGAAAAAAACGCTCTCGGGTGCTTTAGAGTGCCGAGTTATTCACTGCGCATGAAGAAATGACCACCTCCAACGTTTGGTTTATGTTTAATAAGCATTTTTATGCTTAAATCGCATTTTCTCGGCGAGCTGAGCACTTTTTCTGAATTGTGCCGCTCCCGTCACTCTGGTTAGGTTGGCATCGAAAAAAACGCTCTCGGGTGCTTTAGAGTGCCGAGTTTATTACTGTGCATTAGGAAATGACCACCTCCAACGTTTGGTTTATGTTTTATAAGCATTTTTAATTTTATTGCTTAAATCGCATTTTCTCGGCGAGCTGAGCGCTTTTTCTGAATTGTGCCGCTCCCGTCACTCTGGTTAGGTTGGCATCGAAAAAAACGCTTTCGGGTGCTTTAGAGTGCCGAGTTATTCACTGCGCATGAAAAAATGACCACCTCCAACGTTTGGTTTATGTTTAATAAGCATTTTTAATTTTATTGCTTAAATCGCATTTTCTCGGCGAGCTGAGCACTTTTTCTGAATTGTGCCGCTCCCGTCACTGGTTAGGTTGGCATCGAAAAAAACGCTCTCGGGTGCTTTAGAGTGCCGAGTTTATTACTGCGCATTAAGAAATGACCACCTCCAACGTTTGGTTTATGTTTTATAAGCATTTTTAATTTTATTGCTTAAATCGCATTTTCTCGGCGAGCTGAGCACTTTTTCTGAATTGTGCCGCTCCCGTCACTCTGGTTAGGTTGGCATCGAAAAAAACGCTCTCGGGTGCTTTAGAGTGCCGAGTTTATCACTGCGCATGAAGAAATGACCACTTCCAACGTTTGGTTTATGTTTTATAAGCATTTTTAATTTTATTGCTTAAATCGCATTTTCTCGGCGAGCTGAGCACTTTTTCTGAATTGAGCCGCTCCCGTCACTCTGGTTAGGTTGGCATCGAAAAAAACGCTCTCGGGTGCTCTAGAGTGCCGAGTTTATTACTGCGCATTAAGAAATGACCACCTCCAACGTTGGGTTTATGTTTTATAAGCATTTTTAATTTTATTGCTTAAATCGCATTTTCTCGGCGAGCTGAGCACTTTTTCTGAATTGTGCCGCTCCCGTCACTCTGGTTAGGTTGGCATCGAAAAAAACGCTCTCGGGTGCTTTAGAGTGCCGAGTTTATTACTGCGCATGAAGAAATGACCACCTCCAATGTTTGGTTTATGTTTAATAAGCATTTTTAATTTTATTGCTTAAATCGCATTTTCTCGGCGAGCTGAGCGCTTTTTCTGAATTGTGCCGCTCCCGTCACTCTGGTTAGGTTGGCATCGAAAAAAACGCTCTCGGGTGCTTTAGAGTGCCGAGTTATTCACTGCGCATGAAGAAATGACCACCTCCAACGTTTGGTTTATGTTTAATAAGCATTTTTAATTTTATTGCTTAAATCGCATTTTCTCGGCGAGCTGAGCACTTTTTCTGAATTGTGCCGCTCCCGTCACTCTGGTTAGGTTGGCATCGAAAAAAACGCTCTCGGGTGCTTTAGAGTGCCGAGTTTATTACTGCGCATTAAGAAATGACCACCTCCAACGTTTGGTTTATGTTTTATAAGCATATTTAATTTTATTGCTTAAATCGCATTTTCTCGGCGAGCTGAGCGCTTTTTCTGAATTGTGCCGCTCCCGTCACTCTGGTTAGGTTGGCATCGAAAAAAACGCTCTCGGGTGCTTTAGAGTGCCGAGTTTATTACTGCGCATTAAGAAATGACCACCTCCAACGTTTGGTTTATGTTTTATAAGCATTTTTAATTTTATTGCTTAAATCGCATTTTCTCGGCGAGCTGAGCACTTTTTCTGAATTGTGCCGTCCCGTCACTCTGGTTAGGTTGGCATCGAAAAAAACGCTCACGGGTGCTTTAGAGTGCCGAGTTTATTACTGCGCATTAAGAAATGACCACCTCCAACGTTTGGTTTATGTTTTATAAGCATTTTTAATTTTATTGCTTAAATCGCATTTTCTCGGCGAGCTGAGCACTTTTTCTGAATTGTGCCGCTCCCGTCACTCTGGTTAGGTTGGCATCGAAAAAAACGCTCTCGGGTGCTTTAGAGTGCCGAGTTATTCACTGCGCATGGAGAAATGATGTTAGATAAATTGTATATATATGTTATCATGCGTTCCCTAATGAGTACTTATTAATAAGTTATTGCGCAGAATGCTTGCTGTTTCGCCTTGCAGACGTCCACCAGTCCACAACAAGTCATACGATGCTGTCTGGGGCTTCCTGACCTTCTACACCTCTGGGAATCCAAGAAAGTTGCTGATAGCTCAATCTACTCTGTTGATGTCTGCACATGGCATTCTGTCCTTGCACTCCTTTCCCATGGCGTCCTGTCTGTAACTACTTGTTTCACATAGAATTTTGTCATGACGTCTTGTCTGTGACTACTTGTTTATGTCCTTGCGCTCCTTTATTTTCTCATGACGTCTTGTGAGCACTTGTTTTACATAGCATTTTGTCCTTGCGCTCTTTTTGTTTCTCATGAGACTAGGCCATGCTTTCCCCCCCCCACCTGTTAGGGGCTAGTCTCACATTGTAGGTAGGGCATCCCAAAATAAAAAGAGCGAGGGGTGTGACAGATCTTTAGTGTATTTTGGACTGCTGTAAGTCTGGTTGCACTCCTCGCGAGAAAAGACTCAACATTCTGCCTCACTGGTTTTGTCTGCTGATCCTTTTGCTGATTTTGAACCTGACAGATTTTTGGGGGCTCGTCCGGGATCTCAATAGACCTACTTCGGGTTCCGGCTGACTTTTCGACGCAGGGCAAGTCCTTGGCCAAGGCATATAAAGGAAACCCTTTTCACGGGGCTGACTCGATCAGTCAGCTGGACGCCGGAGTGGTTGACGAGATCGTCCGAGGGAAAGGCCCAGCGGACTGTGAGTATGAATGTTGATTCTGTTGAAAGGAATGGAAGTGTAGTGGCAAGAGGTCACTTGAAACCTTGACAATTCTAGACCCTATCAAGTGCATATTTAGGGACAGTTAAATTCTGTATGGGATGCTGGAGTCCCCTGACGTAAACGTCAGTTAAATTCCACAGGAGGGCAGACTCCTCTGTTTTCTAAAGAAATAAAGAAGTACAGGTAGTTGGAGCAGTTAAATCCCGCTGAGGTGTGGTGGGGCCTCCTCACTAACCTTCCTACTGTGTTAGTTTTCTGCTGCCATCTGTGGTGGGTTTTCCTTATCCCTTGTTTAGCTGGTTTGGCTTCTTTCTCCGTGAAAAGATAGGTTTTATATTTACTTTGGGAAAAAGGTAAAGATAAGTTTTCCTTACACAATAGGAAGGTTAAAGAGTTGTTAAAATCCACTGGAGGGCGGGCTCCCCTGCTTGCCTGTGAGACGATAGGAATGCGCATTGTGTGTGTGTGTGCGTGTGTATGGTTTGACTGAGAGTGACCTCATTTGAGCTCTGATTTGAGGTTTGAGTCCTCTGTATAAACACGCAGGAGTGTAAACAGTGGCTTTGTGTGGACGAAAGCAAGGATTCTCCGTTTCCTCCGGAGACCCACCACACATCGAACATTTATCCACTGTCCTGTAAACTAAATTGGCTTTAGGACACTGCGGGTGCCATTCAAATTGCCAAATCCGTAAACTAAACAAATAAATCATGGGGACAGCAAATAGCAAGCAAAAGCCGCTGCCCCGACATGAATTGAAATGCAAAGATTGGACATTGATGGAAGAAGTTGACCCCGAAAATGTAAAATATCTTGACAAATGGATAACCGATTACAAATTTGACGGTCAGCTGAAAATAAATTCGTTGAATAACCTAAAGCAATCGATTGATGCTAAATGTGGTGTAAAGAGGAATAACGACGGATATCATCTAATAGTAAAATGGGAATTGGAGGCTGAGAAGAGAAAATGTGGGCAGATAAGAGAAAGACGGAGAGATAAGGAAGACGGAGGAAAGATAAAAAAGAACTTGTTGTTGCACAGGCAGGAGGATGATGAGACAGTGTCAGCGCGGGCTCGCTTGAAGGCCAAAGCTGACGATGCGATGAATGAGGATGAAAAAAAAATGATCAATCTATAAAGACGGAGATTGCAGCACGCCAAAGTGAACCAATTTTCCCGTCTCTGTACCCCAAATTACCAAGCACAAATCATCCTCCTGAGTATGGTGCTTCTGCTCGTGGTATGTTGACGCGGAGCCGTGCTCGTGGTGTGTTGACGCGGGGCCGTGCTAAGTTGGTTCCTTCGGCTGACGCAGACGCATACCCGATGATTGAAGTGGCAAATCCTCATGATGAGGGAGGACCCACAATTTTAGTATACAGAACATGGACCCACGCTGATATAAAATCAGCAATTGAGGGTATAGCGTTGCCCACTGAAGATGTTGATCAATATTGTACCGACATGAGACAACTCATTGCTTCATACAATTTGAGAGGCGATGAAGTGCAACAGGTTTTTATGGCATCTTTAACCAAACATTGGGCAAGCGTTAAAGGCACCTGGGATCCCTTTGATTCCCGGGGCCGTCCATTGGAATGTAACGGGGTGCCATTACAAAGAGAAATTGACCAACTATTGGGCAGGATCAAAATAAAATTTGAACGTAGAGCAAATTACACAGACATTGGCCGAACCAAACAAAAAGAAGATGAGTTGTTTGAAGACTTTAGGCACAGACTCGAGAGAGTGTTCAAGGCCAATAGTGGCTTGGAGCATGGAACTGATGTTTATGACCAACAACTCAAAAACGCTCTACATGCAAATTCGCGACCAGCAATCCAGAGCTGGATCACTAAACATATGATCACTTTCCCGACATCTACCTTGCCACAGTTCATTGATCATGCTATACACGCCGAAAAAGTTGTCAATGCAAAAAGAGCAAAAGAGAAGGGGAAAATGGGCACCGTGTTTTTTGTTAAAGGAGAGCAGTCTGAGATGTTTTATCAAAATAAGACCTTCGAACCACGCCTGGAGGGGCGTGGTCGTAACAAATTCCGTGGCAAGGGTAGAGGGGGGTACAGTCGTGATTCTCCCAATTATGGAACAAATGACCAGCCCGCTTCAGGTCAGTCAAGACGGTACAATGCTGGACCTCCCGTTTGCTGGTCATGTGGGAAAACAGGCCATATAGCAAGAAACTGCCCAGATAATCACAAGGGTGGGAGTAGACCTCCCTTATGACTGGCCGAAGGTAAAAATACAGTTGAAACAACTGTCTTGCCAACAGCTCCCCCTGTTGATGTAGATTTGAACATTCAAGATTTGTTGATGAACAATGTTGAGAAGCCAGTGATAACTCTATTCGTAAACGGGACTCCAATAACCTTTTTGTGTGACTCAGGGGCATGTGTGACCACGTGTCGTGACATACCTGCAGATGTGCAAAGTAACGGTAGATCCTTTTGGGTGAGAGCAGCGAATGGGCTGGCAACCCCAGTTCCCCAGTCTCGACCAGTTTGGATACGGGACCCAGAAGGGGGAAGTTGTTGCATTCCCATTTTGCTGATGCCCAGTTGCCCTATTAATTTGCTAGGTAGAGACGCTCTCACTGCCCTTGGGCTTTCCCTTGTGTCTCTTAATGGTCAAATTGCTGTCAAAAGGCGACACCAGTTACAGATATTTGGCCAATTTCACTGCTACTATTTTTATTCATTGGATTTGGCTGACGCAGAAGTGATGGAATTTGGTTCCCCTCTTTTGGCCCGTGTGGCCACCCTTTTGCGCTGCCCTGAACAAGCAATGGAAGCCAATCAACTACACATAACTATGTGGCATAAAGACACACCGGGTCCTGATCGCAACTACGAGAACATGCTTGAGGCTGCTACACCTGCCACCTTGCCAACTTCTTTCCTTCTGCACGATGGTGAGAGCCGTGCTTGTGTAGTCATACAAGCGGCTCCCCCTGCTGTGCAGAAGTTACACGTGTCTCCCACTCCGCTCCACATCTCTCTCTACAGGCCTCACACCGCAGCCTGGCAGAGTTTAGGATTTATGGCTGGTGATGCCTTGGCAGCTTCTGACTGGACTCAGGTTAATCCTGACTCCTTTTACAGTCCTTCCACCAAGCTCTTCAAACAAAATATGACTAAAGCCTTGTCATTCATTAGTGGAATCCACGCTGATCCTGGTGTTGAGCAAACACCCTCATCTTGAGATTATGTGTTGACGTCCGATGACGAGCACATCCTCGCTGAGGTCCCAAGTCATCTTTGGTCTGCGGGTCCTTCTGACGTTGGTTTAGTGAAAGGTGCGCTTCCTGTTGTCATAAGACCTAAAACTGAATACCGCCCTTGTGTGAGGCAGTATCCTTTAAAACCTGATGCCTTACAGGGTATAGCACCTGTTATTTCTGATTTATTAAAAGCAGGTGTCATCGTTCCTTGCCCGGATTCTCCTTGCAATACCCCAATTTTCCCTGTAAAGAAGGCACCCCCTTCTGTGGGGTGGAGAATGGTGCAAGACTTGCAAGCTGTAAACAATGCTGTTATTCAGAGAGCACCTTGTGTCCCTGACCCGCATACTTTGTTGAATTCATTGACACCTGATGCGAAAATCTTCACAGTGATTGACATTAGCAATGCTTTTTTCTCTGTGCCTATTGCAAAAGAGAGTCAGTTTTGGTTTGCGTTTACATATGCTGGCTCAAGGTACACCTTTTCAAGGTTACCACAAGGGTACTGTGAAAGCCCGACAATTTACTCCCAGGTGATGGCAGCCAGCATGGCTAAATTTGTCCCGCCAATGGGAAGTCAGATCTTGCTTTATGTTGATGACATTTTGATAGCATCTCCTGATTTTGCCTCTTGCCAAAAAGACACGCTTGCAGTGCTGCATCACTTGGCAAGTGAAGGCCACAAGGTCAGCAAGAACAAGCTTCAACTGTGGTCCGCTGAAATTAAGTATCTAGGCCACAATCTAAGTTCCCAAGGTCGATCCATAATTGAAAGCAGAAAAGCCTCTATTTTACAAGCTCCTAAGCCACTAACAAAGAAGCAAATGATGTCTTTTTTGGGTCTCACAGGTTATTGTAGAAACTGGATACTTGATTATGCCCAAATTGTTGCTCCTCTGTCCAAATTGATGTATGTGGAAGACATCTCAATGTCCGCTCACTTAAAATGGACTCCTGAAGCCGAGGATGCTTTTGTTTTGATCAAACAGGCTTTGGTCTCCAGCTCCACTCTAGCCTTACCCGACTATGATAAGGTGTTTGTCCAGACTGTTGACTGCAAAGGTCATTACATGACCTCTGTTTTGCTCCAATCACATGGCTCAAAATTGCGTCCTATTGCTTTTTATTCCTCTAAACTGGACAGTGTTGCATGTGCTCTCCCACCATGCGTGAGGGCCGTGGTGGCAGCCTCCATGGCTGTGGAGAGCAGTGCTGGTGTTGTGTTATTTCATCCTTTAACACTGAAAGTTCCTCATGCTGTCTCGGCTCTTCTGCTACAGACTAATATGACCTTTCTGTCGCCTGCGCGTCATCTTTCTTGCATGGCTACGTTGCTGTCTCAGCCGCATCTGACCGTTGAAAGATGCACGACACTCAATCCTGCCACTCTCATTCCCCTTCCTGACGATGGCGAATTCCATGATTGTGTCGATGCTGCCCAACAGATTGCAAAGGCTCGGCCTGATTTGGAAGATACCCCTCTGCCAGATGGTCATGTGGTTTTGTTGATGGGTCTTCTAAGAAGAATGAATCTGGTGTGACCCTTACTGGGTATGCCATTGTTACTGCCGACGTGGTTTTGGAGGCTGCTAAACTGCCATCCAATATGTCGGCACAGGCCGCTGAGCTCATTGCTTTGACTGGGGCCTGCAAATTGTTTGCAAACAAGTCCGTCACTATCTGGACTGATAGTCAGTATGCTTTTGCTACAGTGCATGTTTTTGCTCAGCAGTGGAGCAACCGTGGCATGATAACTTCTACAGGGAAGCCCGTCTCCCATTCCGCTATACTAACTCAACTTTTGGATGCTGTCCAGCTGCCTTTAAAGGTAGCGGTTTGCAAGTGTGCTGCTCACACTGCGGGCTCTGATCCTGTTTCTCTCGGTAATGCTTTTGCTGACAAACCCGCTAAGGCCGCTGCGGAAGGCCTGCTTCATGTCCTCTCGTCTCTCACGGCTCATGATTCAATGTCACACATCTCCCCTGATGTGTTGCTTGACATGCAGTCTCAGAGCCCCTCCCAGGAACGACTCTCTTGGGAAAAGCGGGGTGCAACTAAAAACACCGATGGTCTTTTTGTGTGACCTTTGGGCAAACCTGTCTTGCCTCGTAGCTTGTTCAAATGGGCTGCTATTTCAAGTCACGGGGTCACCCATGTCTCGGCGGGAGGTATGGTGAAACAAGTCGAGGCTATTTATACAACATACGGCTTTGCCGCTTTTTCACAACGATTTTGCAGAGCGTGTTTGATCTGTGCTAAACATAACCCACAAGGCAATTTAAGACCTCAGAGAGGGAAATTCCCGACTCCATTGTACCCGTTTCAGACAATACATATGGATTATATCCAATTACATAAATGTGAAGGGAAAGAATATTGATTGGTCATAATAGACGCATTTTCTAAATAGGTAGAAATATTTCCTACCAAACATGCAGATGCACTCACAGTGGCAAAAGCCTTATGCAAAGACATCATTCCAAGGTACGGTATTCCAGAACCAATTTATAGCGACAATGGTCCACATTTTGTAAATCAAATAGTGCATAACATTGGGAGAATGTTCCACATAAATGTAAGGAACCATTGTTCATACAGACCGCAATCCGCTGGCCTGGTTGAGAGAGCGAACCAGTCTATAAAAAACAGATTAAAGAAATGTATGGAAGAAACAAAACGACCGTGGACTCAGTGTTTAGACCTGGTTAAAATGTACATAAATATTACAAGTACAACAGGGCTAACTCCTTATGAAACTATGTTTGGGAGACCTTACAAATTTTGTCCTTGCGCTCTTTTTGTTTCTCATGAGACTAGGCCATGCTTTCCCCCCCCCACCTGTTAGGGGCTAGTCTCACATTGTAGGTAGGGCATCCCAAAATAAAAAGAGCGAGGGGTGTGACAGATCTTTAGTGTATTTTGGACTGCTGTAAGTCTGGTTGCACTCCTCGCGAGAAAAGACTCAACATTCTGCCTCACTGGTTTTGTCTGCTGATCCTTTTGCTGATTTTGAACCTGACAAATGACCACCTCCAACGTTTGGTTTATGTTTTATAAGCATTTTTAATTTTATTACTTAAATCGCATTTTCTCGGCGAGCTGAGCACTTTTTCTGAATTGTGCCGCTCCCGTCACTCTGGTTAGGTTGGCATCGAAAAAAACGCTCTCGGGTGCTTTAGAGTGCCGAGTTTATCACTGCGCATGAAGAAATGACCACCTCCAACGTTTGGTTTATGTTTTATAAGCATTTTTAATTTTATTGCTTAAATCGCATTTTCTCGGCGAGCTGAGCGCTTTTTCTGAATTGTGCCGCTCCCGTAACTCTGGTTAGGTTGGCATCGAAAAAAACGCTCTCGGGTGCTTTAGAGTGCCGAGTTTATTACTGCGCATTAGGAAATGACCACCTCCAACGTTTGGTTTATGTTTTATAAGCATTTTTAATTTTATTGCTTAAATCGCATTTTCTCGGCGAGCTGAGCGCTTTTTCTGAATTGTGCCGCTCCCGTCACTCTGGTTAGGTTGGCATCGAAAAAAACGCTCTCGGGTGCTTTAGAGTGCCGAGTTTATTACTGCGCATTAAGAAATGACCACCTCCAACGTTTGGTTTATGTTTTATAAGCATTTTTAATTTTATTGCTTAAATCGCATTTTCTCGGCGAGCTGAGCACTTTTTCTGAATTGTGCCGCTCCCGTCACTCTGGTTAGGTTGGCATCGAAAAAAACGCTCTCGGGTGCTTTAGAGTGCCGAGTTTATTACTGCGCATTAAGAAATGACCACCTCCAACGTTTGGTTTATGTTTTATAAGCATTTTTAATTTTATTGCTTAAATCGCATTTTCTCGGCGAGCTGAGCACTTTTTCTGAATTGTGCCGCTCCCGTCACTCTGGTTAGGTTGGCATCGAAAAAAACGCTCTCGGGTGCTTTAGAGTGCCGAGTTATTCACTGCGCATGAAGAAATGGCCACCTCCAACGTTTGGTTTATGTTTTATAAGCATTTTTAATTTTATTGCTTAAATCGCATTTTCTCGGCGAGCTGAGCACTTTTTCTGAATTGTGCCGCTCCCGTCACTCTGGTTAGGTTGGCATCGAAAAAAACGCTCTCGGGTGCTTTAGAGTGCCGAGTTATTCACTGCGCATGAAGAAATGACCACCTCCAACGTTTGGTTTATGTTTAATAAGCATTTTTAATTTAATTGCTTGAATCGCATTTTCTCGGCGAGCTGAGCACTTTTTCTGAATTGTGCCGCTCCCGTCACTCTGGTTAGGTTGGCATCGAAAAAAACGCTCTCGGGTGCTTTAGAGTGCCGAGTTTATCACTGCGCATGAAGAAATGACCACCTCCAACGTTTGGTTTATGTTTTATAAGCATTTTTAATTTTATTGCTTAAATCGCATTTTCTCGGCGAGCTGAGCGCTTTTTCTGAATTGTGCCGCTCCCGTCACTCTGGTTAGGTTGGCATCGAAAAAAACGCTCTCGGGTGCTTTAGAGTGCCGAGTTTATCACTGCGCATGAAGAAATGACCACCTCCAACGTTTGGTTTATGTTTTATAAGCATTTTTAATTTTATTTCTTAAATCGCATTTTCTCGGCGAGCTGAGCACTTTTTCTGAATTGTGCCGCTCCCGTCACTCTGGTTAGGTTGGCATCGAAAAAAACGCTCTCGGGTGCTTTAGAGTGCCGAGTTTATCACTGCGCATGAAGAAATGACCACCTCCAACGTTTGGTTTATGTTTTATAAGCATTTTTAATTTTATTGCTTAAATCGCATTTTCTCGGCGAGCTGAGCGCTTTTTCTGAATTGTGCCTGTCCCGTCACTCTGGTTAGGTTGGCATCGAAAAAAACGCTCTCGGGTGCTTTAGAGTGCCGAGTTATTCACTGCGCATGAAGAAATGACCACCTCCAACGTTTGGTTTATGTTTAATAAGCATTTTTAATTTTATTGCTTAAATCGCATTTTCTCGGCGAGCTGAGCGCTTTTTCTGAATTGTGCCGCTCCCGTCACTCTGGTTAGGTTGGCATCGAAAAAAACGCTCTCGGGTGCTTTAGAGTGCCGAGTTATTCACTGCGCATGAAGAAATGACAACCTCCAACGTTTGGTTTATGTTTAATAAGCATTTTTAATTTTATTGCTTAAATCGCATTTTCTCGGCGAGCTGAGCACTTTTTCTGAATTGTGCCGCTCCCGTCACTCTGGTTAGGTTGGCATCGAAAAAAACGCTCTCGGGTGCTTTAGAGTGCCGAGTTTATTACTGCGCATTAAGAAATGACCACCTCCAACGTTTGGTTTATGTTTTATAAGCATTTTTAATTTTATTGCTTAAATCGCATTTTCTCGGCGAGCTGAGCGCTTTTTCTGAATTGTGCCGCTCCCGTCACTCTGGTTAGGTTGGCATCGAAAAAAACGCTCTCGGGTGCTTTAGAGTGCCGAGTTTATTACTGCGCATTAAGAAATGACCACCTCCAACGTTTGGTTTATGTTTTATAAGCATTTTTAATTTTATTGCTTAAATCGCATTTTCTCGGCGAGCTGAGCACTTTTTCTGAATTGTGCCGTCCCGTCACTCTGGTTAGGTTGGCATCGAAAAAAACGCTCACGGGTGCTTTAGAGTGCCGAGTTTATTACTGCGCATTAAGAAATGACCACCTCCAACGTTTGGTTTATGTTTTATAAGCATTTTTAATTTTATTGCTTAAATCGCATTTTCTCGGCGAGCTGAGCACTTTTTCTGAATTGTGCCGCTCCCGTCACTCTGGTTAGGTTGGCATCGAAAAAAACGCTCTCGGGTGCTTTAGAGTGCCGAGTTATTCACTGCGCATGGAGAAATGACCACCTCCAACGTTTGTTTTATGTTTTATAAGCATTTTTAATTTTATTGCTTAAATCGCATTTTCTCGGCGAGCTGAGCGCTTTTTCTGAATTGTGCCGCTCCCGTCACTCTGGTTAGGTTGGCATCGAAAAAAACGCTCTCGGGTGCTTTAGAGTGCCGAGTTTATCGCTGCGCATGAAGAAATGACCACCTCCAACGTTTGGTTTATGTTTTATAAGCATTTTTAATTTTATTGCTTAAATCGCATTTTCTCGGCGAGCTGAGCGCTTTTTCTGAATTGTGCCGCTCCCGTAACTCTGGTTAGGTTGGCATCGAAAAAAACGCTCTCGGGTGCTTTAGAGTGCCGAGTTTATCACTGCGCATGAAGAAATGGCCACTTCCAACGTTTGGTTTATGTTTTATAAGCATTTTTAATTTTATTGCTTAAATCGCATTTTCTCGGCGAGCTGAGCACTTTTTCTGAATTGTGCCGCTCCCGTCACTCTGGTTAGGTTGGCATCGAAAAAAACGCTCTCGGGTGCTCTAGAGTGCCGAGTTTATTACTGCGCATTAAGAAATGACCACCTCCAACGTTTGGTTTATGTTTTATAAGCATTTTTAATTTTATTGCTTAAATCGCATTTTCTCGGCGAGCTGAGCACTTTTTCTGAATTGTGCCGCTCCCGTCACTCTGGTTAGGTTGGCATCGAAAAAAAAGCTCTCGGGTGCTTTAGAGTGCCGAGTTATTCACTGCGCATGAAGAAATGACCACCTCCAACGTTTGGTTTATGTTTTATAAGCATTTTTAATTTTATTGCTTAAATCGCATTTTCTCGGCGAGCTGAGCACTTTTTCTGAATTGTGCCGCTCCCGTCACTCTGGTTAGGTTGGCATCGAAAAAAACGCTCTCGGGTGCTTTAGAGTGCCGAGTTATTCACTGCGCATGAAGAAATGACCACCTCCAACGTTTGGTTTATGTTTTATAAGCATTTTTAATTTTATTGCTTAAATCGCATTTTCTCGGCGAGCTGAGCACTTTTTCTGAATTGTGCCGCTCCCGTCACTCTGGTTAGGTTGGCATCGAAAAAAACGCTCTCGGGTGCTTTAGAGTGCCGACTTTATTCACTGCGCATGAAGAAATGACCACCTCCAACGTTTGGTTTATGTTTTATAAGCATTTTTAATTTTATTGCTTAAATCGCATTTTCTCGGCGAGCTGAGCACTTTTTCTGAATTGTGCCGCTCCCGTCACTCTGGTTAGGTTGGCATCGAAAAAAACGCTCACGGGTGCTTTAGAGTGCCGAGTTTATTACTGCGCATTAAGAAATGACCACCTCCAACGTTTGGTTTATGTTTTATAAGCATTTTTAATTTTATTGCTTAAATCGCATTTTCTCGGCGAGCTGAGCACTTTTTCTGAATTGTGCCGCTCCCGTCACTCTGGTTAGGTTGGCATCGAAAAAAACGCTCTCGGGTGCTTTAGAGTGCCGAGTTTATTACTGCGCATTAAGAAATGACCACCTCCAACGTTTGGTTTATGCTTTATAAGCATTTTTAATTTTATTGCTTAAATCGCATTTTCTCGGCGAGCTGAGCACTTTTTCTGAATTGTGCCGCGCTCCCGTCACTCTGGTTAGGTTGGCATCGAAAAAAACGCTCTCGGGTGCTTTAGAGTGCCGAGTTTATTACTGCGCATTAAGAAATGACCACCTCCAACGTTTGGTTTATGTTTTATAAGCATTTTTAATTTTATTGCTTAAATCGCATTTTCTCGGCGAGCTGAGCACTTTTTCTGAATTGTGCCGCTCCCGTCACTTGGCATCGAAAAAAACGCTCTCGGGTGCTTTAGAGTGCCGAGTTTATTACTGCGCATTAAGAAATGACCACCTCCAACGTTTGGTTTATGCTTTATAAGCATTTTTAATTTTATTGCTTAAATCGCATTTTCTCGGCGAGCTGAGCACTTTTTCTGAATTGTGCCGCTCCCGTCACTCTGGTTAGGTTGGCATCGAAAAAAACGCTCTCGGGTGCTTTAGAGTGCCGAGTTTATTACTGCGCATTAAGAAATGACCACCTCCAACGTTTGGTTTGTGTTTTATAAGCATTTTTAATTTTATTGCTTGAATCGCATTTTCTCGGCGAGCTGAGCACTTTTTCTGAATTGTGCCGCTCCCGTCACTCTGGTTAGGTTGGCATCGAAAAAAACGCTATCGGGTGCTTTAGAGTGCCGAGTTATTCACTGCGCATGAAGAAATGACCACCTCCAACGTTTGGTTTATGTTTAATAAGCATTTTTAATTTTATTGCTTAAATCGCATTTTCTCGGCGAGCTGAGCACTTTTTCTGAATTGTGCCGCTCCCGTCACTCTGGTTAGGTTGGCATCGAAAAAAACGCTCTCGGGTGCTTTAGAGTAACGAGTTTATTACTGCGCATTAAGAAATGACCACCTCCAACGTTTGGTTTATGTTTTATAAGCATTTTTAATTTTATTGCTTAAATCACATTTTCTCGGCGAGCTGAGCACTTTTTCTGAATTGTGCCGCTCCCGTCACTCTGGTTAGGTTATCATCGAAAAAAACGCTCTCGGGTGCTTTAGAGTGCCGAGTTTATTACTGCGCATTAAGAAATGACCACCTCCAACGTTTGGTTTATGTTTTATAAGCATTTTTAATTTTATTGCTTAAATCGCATTTTCTCGGCGAGCTGAGCGCTTTTTCTGAATTGTGCCACTCCCGTCACTCTGGTTAGGTTGGCATCGAAAAAAACGCTCTCGGGTGCTTTAGAGTGCCGAGTTTATTACTGCGCATTAAGAAATGACAACCTCCAAATTTTGGTTTATGTTTTATAAGCATTTTTAATTTTATTGCTTAAATCGCATTTTCTCGGCGAGCTGAGCACTTTTTCTGAATTGTGCCGCTCCCGTCACTCTGGTTAGGTTGGCATCGAAAAAAACGCTCTCGGGTGCTTTAGAGTGCCGAGTTATTCACTGCGCATGAAGAAATGACCACCTCCAACGTTTGGTTTATGTTTAATAAGCATTTTTAATTTTATTGCTTGAATCGCATTTTCTCGGCGAGCTGAGCACTTTTTCTGAATTGTGCCGCTCCCGTCACTCTGGTTAGGTTGGCATCGAAAAAAACGCTCTCGGGTGCTTTAGAGTGCCGAGTTTATCACTGCGCATGAAGAAATGACCACCTCCAACGTTTGGTTTATGTTTTATAAGCATTTTTAATTTTATTGCTTAAATCGCATTTTCTGGGCGAGCTGAGCACTTTTTCTGAATTGTGCCGCTCCCGTCACTCTGGTTAGGTTGGCATCGAAAAAAACGCTCTCGGGTGCTTTAGAGTGCCGAGTTTATTACTGCGCATTAAGAAATGACCACCTCCAACGTTTGGTTTATGTTTTATAATCATTTTTAATTTTATTGCTTAAATCGCATTTTCTCGGCGAGCTGAGCACTTTTTCTGAATTGTGCCGCTCCCGTCACTCTGGTTAGGTTGGCATCGAAAAAAACGCTCTCGGGTGCTTTAGAGTGCCGAGTTTATTACTGCGCATTAAGAAATGACCACCTCCAACGTTTGGTTTATGTTTTATAAGCATTTTTAATTTTATTGCTTAAATCGCATTTTCTCGGCGAGCTGAGCGCTTTTTCTGAATTGTGCCGCTCCCGTCACTCTGGTTAGGTTGGCATCGAAAAAAACGCTCTCGGGTGCTTTAGAGTGCCGAGTTATTCACTGCGCATGAAGAAATGACCACCTCCAACGTTTGGTTTATGTTTAATAAGCATTTTTAATTTTATTGCTTAAATCGCATTTTCTCGGCGAGCTGAGCACTTTTTCTGAATTGTGCCGCTCCCGTCACTCTGGTTAGGTTGGCATCGAAAAAAACGCTCTCGGGTGCTTTAGAGTGCCGAGTTTATTACTGCGCATTAAGAAATGACCACCTCCAACGTTTGGTTTATGTTTTATAAGCATTTTTAATTTTATTGCTTAAATCGCATTTTCTCGGCGAGCTGAGCGCTTTTTCTGAATTGTGCCGCTCCCGTCACTCTGGTTAGGTTGGCATCGAAAAAAACGCTCTCGGGTGCTTTAGAGTGCCGAGTTATTCACTGCGCATGAAGAAATGACCACCTCCAACGTTTGGTTTATGTTTAATAAGCATTTTTAATTTTATTGCTTAAATCGCATTTTCTCGGCGAGCTGAGCACTTTTTCTGAATTGTGCCGCTCCCGTCACTATAGGTTGGCATCGAAAAAAAACGCTCTCGGGTGCTTTAGAGTGCCGAGTTTATTACTGCGCATTAAGAAATGACCACCTCCAACGTTTGGTTTATGTTTTATAAGCATTTTTAATTTTATTGCTTAAATCGCATTTTCTCGGCGAGCTGAGCGCTTTTTCTGAATTGTGCCGCTCCCGTCACTCTGGTTAGGTTGGCATCGAAAAAAACGCTCTCGGGTGCTTTAGAGTGCCGAGTTATTCACTGCGCATGAAGAAATGACCACCTCCAACGTTTGGTTTATGTTTAATAAGCATTTTTAATTTTATTGCTTAAATCGCATTTTCTCGGCGAGCTGAGCACTTTTTCTGAATTGTGCCGCTCCCGTCACTATAGGTTGGCATCGAAAAAAACGCTCTCGGGTGCTTTAGAGTGCCGAGTTTATTACTGCGCATTAAGAAATGACCACCTCCAACGTTTGGTTTTTGCTTTATAAGCATTTTTAATTTTATTGCTTAAATCGCATTTTCTCGGCGAGCTGAGCACTTTTTCTGAATTGTGCCGCGCTCCCGTCACTCTGGTTAGGTTGGCATCGAAAAAAACGCTCTCGGGTGCTTTAGAGTGCCGAGTTTATTACTGCGCATTAAGAAATGACCACCTCCAACGTTTGGTTTATGTTTTATAAGCATTTTTAATTTTATTGCTTAAATCGCATTTTCTCGGCGAGCTGAGCACTTTTTCTGAATTGTGCCGCTCCCGTCACTTGGCATCGAAAAAAACGCTCTCGGGTGCTTTAGAGTGCCGAGTTATTCACTGCGCATGAAGAAATGACCACCTCCAACGTTTGGTTTATGTTTTATAAGCATTTTTAATTTTATTGCTTAAATCGCATTTTCTCGGCGAGCTGAGCGCTTTTTCTGAATTGTGCCGCTCCCGTCACTCTGGTTAGGTTGGCATCGAAAAAAACGCTCTCGGGTGCTTTAGAGTGCCGAGTTTATTACTGCGCATTAAGAAATGACCACCTCCAACGTTTGGTTTATGTTTTATAAGCATTTTTAATTTTATTGCCTAAATCGCATTTTCTCGGCGAGCTGAGCACTTTTTCTGAATTGTGCCGCTCCCGTCACTCTGGTTAGGTTGGCATCGAAAAAAACGCTCTCGGGTGCTTTAGAGTGCCGAGTTTATTACTGCGCATTAAGAAATGACCACCTCCAACGTTTGGTTTATGTTTTATAAGCATTTTTAATTTTATTGCTTAAATCGCATTTTCTCGGCGAGCTGAGCACTTTTTCTGAATTGTGCCGCTCCCGTCACTCTGGTTAGGTTGGCATCGAAAAAAACGCTCTCGGGTACTTTAGAGTGCCGAGTTATTCACTGCGCACGAAGAAATGACCACCTCCAACGTTTGGTTCATGTTTTATAAGCATTTTTAATTTTATTGCTTAAATCGCATTTTCTCGGCGAGCTGAGCGCTTTTTCTGAATTGTGCCGCTCCCGTCACTCTGGTTAGGTTGGCATCGAAAAAAACGCTCTCGGGTGCTTTAGAGTGCCGAGTTTATTACTGCGCATTAAGAAATGACCACCTCCAACGTTTGGTTTATGTTTTATAAGCATTTTTAATTTTATTGCTTAAATCGCATTTTCTCGGCGAGCTGAGCACTTTTTCTGAATTGTGCCGCTCCCGTCACTCTGGTTAGGTTGGCATCGAAAAAAACGCTCTCGGGTGCTTTAGAGTGCCGAGTTTATTACTGCGCATTAAGAAATGACCACCTCCAACGTTTGGTTTATGTTTTATAAGCATTTTTAATTTTATTGCTTAAATCGCATTTTCTCGGCGAGCTGAGCACTTTTTCTGAATTGTGCCGCTCCCGTCACTCTGGTTAGGTTGGCATCGAAAAAAACGCTCTCGGGTGCTTTAGAGTGCCGAGTTTATTACTGCGCATTAAGAAATGACCACCTCCAACGTTTGGTTTATGTTTTATAAGCATTTTTAATTTTATTGCTTAAATCGCATTTTCTCGGCGAGCTGAGCACTTTTTCTGAATTGTGCCGCTCCCGTCACTCTGGTTAGGTTGGCATCGAAAAAAACGCTATCGGGTGCTTTAGAGTGCCGAGTTATTCACTGCGCATGAAGAAATGACCACCTCCAACGTTTGGTTTATGTTTAATAAGCATTTTTAATTTTATTGCTTAAATCGCATTTTCTCGGCGAGCTGAGCACTTTTTCTGAATTGTGCCGCTCCCGTCACTCTGGTTAGGTTGGCATCGAATAAAACGCTCTCGGGTGCTTTAGAGTAACGAGTTTATTACTGCGCATTAAGAAATGACCACCTCCAACGTTTGGTTTATGTTTTATAAGCATTTTTAATTTTATTGCTTAAATCACATTTTCTCGGCGAGCTGAGCACTTTTTCTGAATTGTGCCGCTCCCGTCACTCTGGTTAGGTTGGCATCGAAAAAAACGCTCTCGGGTGCTTTAGAGTGCCGAGTTTATTACTGCGCATTAAGAAATGACCACCTCCAACGTTTGGTTTATGTTTTATAAGCATTTTTAATTTTATTGCTTAAATCGCATTTTCTCGGCGAGCTGAGCGCTTTTTCTGAATTGTGCCGCTCCCGTCACTCTGGTTAGGTTGGCATCGAAAAAAACGCTCTCGGGTGCTTTAGAGTGCCGAGTTTATTACTGCGCATTAAGAAATGACAACCTCCAAATTTTGGTTTATGTTTTATAAGCATTTTTAATTTTATTGCTTAAATCGCATTTTCTCGGCGAGCTGAGCACTTTTTCTGAATTGTGCCGCTCCCGTCACTCTGGTTAGGTTGGCATCGAAAAAAACGCTCTCGGGTGCTTTAGAGTGCCGAGTTATTCACTGCGCATGAAGAAATGACCACCTCCAACGTTTGGTTTATGTTTAATAAGCATTTTTAATTTTATTGCTTGAATCGCATTTTCTCGGCGAGCTGAGCACTTTTTCTGAATTGTGCCGCTCCCGTCACTCTGGTTAGGTTGGCATCGAAAAAAACGCTCTCGGGTGCTTTAGAGTGCCGAGTTTATCACTGCGCATGAAGAAATGACCACCTCCAACGTTTGGTTTATGTTTTATAAGCATTTTTAATTTTATTGCATAAATCGCATTTTCTGGGCGAGCTGAGCACTTTTTCTGAATTGTGCCACTCCCGTCACTCTGGTTAGGTTGGCATCGAAAAAAACGCTCTCGGGTGCTTTAGAGTGCCGAGTTTATTACTGCGCATTAAGAAATGACCACCTCCAACGTTTGGTTTATGTTTTATAAGCATTTTTAATTTTATTGCTTAAATCGCATTTTCTCGGCGAGCTGAGCACTTTTTCTGAATTGTGCCGCTCCCGTCACTCTGGTTAGGTTGGCATCGAAAAAAACGCTCTCGGGTGCTTTAGAGTGCCGAGTTTATTACTGCGCATTAAGAAATGACCACCTCCAACGTTTGGTTTATGTTTTATAAGCATTTTTAATTTTATTGCTTAAATCGCATTTTCTCGGCGAGCTGAGCGCTTTTTCTGAATTGTGCCGCTCCCGTCACTCTGGTTAGGTTGGCATCGAAAAAAACGCTCTCGGGTGCTTTAGAGTGCCGAGTTATTCACTGCGCATGAAGAAATGACCACCTCCAACGTTTGGTTTATGTTTAATAAGCATTTTTAATTTTATTGCTTAAATCGCATTTTCTCGGCGAGCTGAGCACTTTTTCTGAATTGTGCCGCTCCCGTCACTCTGGTTAGGTTGGCATCGAAAAAAACGCTCTCGGGTGCTTTAGAGTGCCGAGTTTATTACTGCGCATTAAGAAATGACCACCTCCAACGTTTGGTTTATGTTTTATAAGCATTTTTAATTTTATTGCTTAAATCGCATTTTCTCGGCGAGCTGAGCGCTTTTTCTGAATTGTGCCGCTCCCGTCACTCTGGTTAGGTTGGCATCGAAAAAAACGCTTTCGGGTGCTTTAGAGTGCCGAGTTATTCACTGCGCATGAAGAAATGACCACCTCCAACGTTTGAATTATGTTTAATAAGCATTTTTAATTTTATTGCTTAAATCGCATTTTCTCGGCGAGCTGAGCACTTTTTCTGAATTGTGCCGCTCCCGTCACTCTGGTTAGGTTGGCATCGAAAAAAACGCTCTCGGGTGCTTTAGAGTGCCGAGTTTATTACTGCGCATTAAGAAATGACCACCTCCAACGTTTGGTTTATGTTTTATAAGCATTTTTAATTTTATTGCTTAAATCGCATTTTCTCGGCGAGCTGAGCACTTTTTCTGAATTGTGCCGCTCCCGTCACTCTGGTTAGGTTGGCATCGAAAAAAACGCTCTCGGGTGCTTTAGAGTGCCGAGTTTATCACTGCGCATGAAGAAATGACCACTTCCAACGTTTGGTTTATGTTTAATAAGCATTTTTAATTTTATTGCTTAAATCGCATTTTCTCGGCGAGCTGAGCACTTTTTCTGAATTGTGCCGCTCCCGTCACTCTGGTTAGGTTGGCATCGAAAAAAACGCTCTCGGGTGCTTTAGAGTGCCGACTTTATCACTGCGCATGAAGAAATGACCACCTCCAACGTTTGGTTTATGTTTTATAAGCATTTTTAATTTTATTGCTTAAATCGCATTTTCTCGGCGAGCTGAGCACTTTTTCTGAATTGTGCCGCTCCCGTCACTCTGGTTAGGTTGGCATCGAAAAAAACGCTCACGGGTGCTTTAGAGTGCCGAGTTTATTACTGCGCATTAAGAAATGACCACCTCCAACGTTTGGTTTATGTTTTATAAGAATTTTTAATTTTATTGCTTAAATCGCATTTTCTCGGCGAGCTGAGCACTTTTTCTGAATTGTGCCGCTCCCGTCACTCTGGTTAGGTTGGCATCGAAAAAAACGCTCTCGGGTGCTTTAGAGTGCCGAGTTATTCACTGCGCATGAAGAAATGACCACCTCCAACGTTTGGTTTATGTTTTATAAGCATTTTTAATTTTATTGCTTAAATCGCATTTTCTCGGTGAGCTGAGCACTTTTTCTGATTTGTGCCGCTCCCGTCACTCTGGTTAGGTTGGCATCGAAAAAAACGCTCTCGGGTGCTTTAGAGTGCCGAGTTTATCACTGCGCATTAAGAAATGACCACCTCCAACGTTTGGTTTATGTTTTATAAGCATTTTTAATTTTATTGCTTAAATCGCATTTTCTCGGCGAGCTGAGCACTTTTTCTGAATTGTGCCGCTCCCGTCACTCTGGTTAGGTTGGCATCGAAAAAAACGCTCTCGGGTGCTTTAGAGTGCCGAGTTTATTACTGCGCATGAAGAAATGACCACCTCCAATGTTTGGTTTATGTTTAATAAGCATTTTTAATTTTATTGCTTAAATCGCATTTTCTCGGCGAGCTGAGCGCTTTTTCTGAATTGTGCCGCTCCCGTCACTTTGGTTAGGTTGGCATCGAAAAAAACGCTCTCGGGTGCTTTAGAGTGCCGAGTTATTCACTGCGCATGAAGAAATGACCACCTCCAACGTTTGGTTTATGTTTAATAAGCATTTTTAATTTTATTGCTTAAATCGCATTTTCTCGGCGAGCTGAGCACTTTTTCTGAATTGTGCCGCTCCCGTCACTCTGGTTAGGTTGGCATCGAAAAAAACGCTCTCGGGTGCTTTAGAGTGCCGAGTTTATTACTGCGCATTAGGAAATGACCACCTCCAACGTTTGGTTTATGTTTTATAAGCATTTTTAATTTTATTGCTTAAATCGCATTTTCTCGGCGAGCTGAGCGCTTTTTCTGAATTGTGCCGCTCCCGTCACTCTGGTTAGGTTGGCATCGAAAAAAACGCTCTCGGGTGCTTTAGAGTGCCGAGTTTATTACTGCGCATTAAGAAATGACCACCTCCAACGTTTGGTTTATGTTTTATAAGCATTTTTAATTTTATTGCTTAAATCGCATTTTCTCGGCGAGCTGAGCACTTTTTCTGAATTGTGCCGCTCCCGTCACTCTGGTTAGGTTGGCATCGAAAAAAACGCTCTCGGGTGCTTTAGAGTGCCGAGTTTATTACCGCGCATTGAGAAATGACCACCTCCAACGTTTGGTTTATGTTTTATAAGCATTTTTAATTTTATTGCTTAAATCGCATTTTCTCGGCGAGCTGAGCACTTTTTCTGAATTGTGCCGCTCCCGTCACTCTGGTTAGGTTGGCATCGAAAAAAACGCTCTCGGGTGCTTTAGAGTGCCGAGTTTATTACTGCGCATTGAGAAATGACCACCTCCAACGTTTGGTTTATGTTTTATAAGCATTTTTAATTTTATTGCTTAAATCGCATTTTCTCGGCGAGCTGAGCGCTTTTTCTGAATTGTGCCGCTCCCGTCACTCTGGTTAGGTTGGCATCGAAAAAAACGCTCTCGGGTGCTTTAGAGTGCCGAGTTTATCACTGCGCATGAAGAAATGACCACTTCCAACGTTTGGTTTATGTTTTATAAGCATTTTTAATTTTATTGCTTAAATCGCATTTTCTCGGCGAGCTGAGCACTTTTTCTGAATTGTGCCGCTCCCGTCACTCTGGTTAGGTGGGCATCGAAAAAAACGCTCTCGGGTGCTCTAGAGTGCCGAGTTTATTACTGCGCATTAAGAAATGACCACCTCCAACGTTTGGTTTATGTTTTATAAGCATTTTTAATTTTATTGCTTAAATCGCATTTTCTCGGCGAGCTGAGCACTTTTTCTGAATTGTGCCGCTCCCGTCACTCTGGTTAGGTTGGCATCGAAAAAAACGCTCTCGGGTGCTTTAGAGTGCCGAGTTTATTACTGCGCATTAAGAAATGACCACCTCCAACGTTTGGTTTATGTTGTATAAGCATTTTTAATTTTATTGCTTAAATCGCAGTTTCTCGGCGAGCTGAGCACTTTTTCTGAATTGTGCCGCTCCCGTCACTCTGGTTAGGTTGGCATCGAAAAAAACGCTCTCGGGTGCTTTAGAGTGCCGAGTTTATTACTGCGCATGAAGAAATGACCACCTCCAACGTTTGGTTTATGTTTTATAAGCATTTTTAATTTTATTGCTTAAATCGCATTTTCTCGGCGAGCTGAGCACTTTTTCTGAATTGTGCCGCTCCCGTCACTCTGGTTAGGTTGGCATCGAAAAAAACGCTCTCGGGTGCTTTAGAGTGCCGAGTTTATCACTGCGCATGAAGAAATGGCCACCTCCAACGTTTGGTTTATGTTTTATAAGCATTTTTAATTTTATTGCTTAAATCGCATTTTCTCGGCGAGCTGAGCGCTTTTTCTGAATTGTGCCGCTCCCGTCACTCTGGTTAGGTTGGCATAAAAAAAAACGCTCTCGGGTGCTTTAGAGTGCCGAGTTATTCACTGCGCATGAAGAAATGACCACCTCCAACGTTTGGTTTATGTTTAATAAGCATTTTTAATTTTATTGCTTGAATCGCATTTTCTCGGCGAGCTGAGCACTTTTTCTGAATTGTGCCGCTCCCGTCACTCTGGTTAGGTTGGCATCGAAAAAAACGCTCTCGGGTGCTTTAGAGTGCCGAGTTTATCACTGCGCATGAAGAAATGACCACCTCCAACGTTTGGTTTATGTTTTATAAGCATTTTTAATTTTATTGCTTAAATCGCATTTTCTCGGCGAGCTGAGCGCTTTTTCTGAATTGTGCCGCTCCCGTCACTCTGGTTAGGTTGGCATCGAAAAAAACGCTCTCGGGTGCTTTAGAGTGCCGAGTTTATCACTGCGCATGAAGAAATGACCACCTCCAACGTTTGGTTTATGTTTTATAAGCATTTTTAATTTTATTGCTTAAATCGCATTTTCTCGGCGAGCTGAGCACTTTTTCTGAATTGTGCCGCTCCCGTCACTCTGGTTAGGTTGGCATCGAAAAAAACGCTCTCGGGTGCTTTAGAGTGCCGAGTTTATCACTGCGCATGAAGAAATGACCACCTCCAACGTTTGGTTTATGTTTTATAAGCATTTTTAATTTTATTGCTTAAATCGCATTTTCTCGGCGAGCTGAGCGCTTTTTCTGAATTGTGCCTGTCGTCACTCTGGTTAGGTTGGCATCGAAAAAAACGCTCTCGGGTGCTTTAGAGTGCCGAGTTATTCACTGCGCATGAAGAAATGACCACCTCCAACGTTTGGTTTATGTTTAATAAGCATTTTTAATTTTATTGCTTAAATCGCATTTTCTCGGCGAGCTGAGCGCTTTTTCTGAATTGTGCCGCTCCCGTCACTCTGGTTAGGTTGGCATCGAAAAAAACGCTCTCGGGTGCTTTAGAGTGCCGAGTTATTCACTGCGCATGAAGAAATGACAACCTCCAACGTTTGGTTTATGTTTAATAAGCATTTTTAATTTTATTGCTTAAATCGCATTTTCTCGGCGAGCTGAGCACTTTTTCTGAATTGTGCCGCTCCCGTCACTCTGGTTAGGTTGGCATCGAAAAAAACGCTCTCGGGTGCTTTCGAGTGCCGAGTTTATTACTGCGCATTAAGAAATGACCACCTCCAACGTTTGGTTTATGTTTTATAAGCATTTTTAATTTTATTGCTTAAATCGCATTTTCTCGGCGAGCTGAGCGCTTTTTCTGAATTGTGCCGCTCCCGTCACTCTGGTTAGGTTGGCATCGAAAAAAACGCTCTCGGGTGCTTTAGAGTGCCGAGTTTATTACTGCGCATTAAGAAATGACCACCTCCAACGTTTGGTTTATGTTTTATAAGCATTTTTAATTTTATTGCTTAAATCGCATTTTCTCGGCGAGCTGAGCACTTTTTCTGAATTGTGCCGTCCCGTCACTCTGGTTAGGTTGGCATCGAAAAAAACGCTCACGGGTGCTTTAGAGTGCCGAGTTTATTACTGCGCATTAAGAAATGACCACCTCCAACGTTTGGTTTATGTTTTATAAGCATTTTTAATTTTATTGCTTAAATCGCATTTTCTCGGCGAGCTGAGCACTTTTTCTGAATTGTGCCGCTCCCGTCACTCTGGTTAGGTTGGCATCGAAAAAAACGCTCTCGGGTGCTTTAGAGTGCCGAGTTATTCACTGCGCATGAAGAAATGACCACCTCCAACGTTTGGTTTATGTTTTATAAGCATTTTTAATTTTATTGCTTAAATCGCATTTTCTCGGCGAGCTGAGCGCTTTTTCTGAATTGTGCCGCTCCCGTCACTCTGGTTAGGTTGGCATCGAAAAAAACGCTCTCGGGTGCTTTAGAGTGCCGAGTTTATCACTGCGCATGAAGAAATGACCACCTCCAACGTTTGGTTTATGTTTTATAAGCATTTTTAATTTTATTGCTTAAATCGCATTTTCTCGGCGAGCTGAGCGCTTTTTCTGAATTGTGCCGCTCCCGTAACTCTGGTTAGGTTGGCATCGAAAAAAACGCTCTCGGGTGCTTTAGAGTGCCGAGTTTATCACTGCGCATGAAGAAATGACCACTTCCAACGTTTGGTTTATGTTTTATAAGCATTTTTAATTTTATTGCTTAAATCGCATTTTCTCGGCGAGCTGAGCGCTTTTTCTGAATTGTGCCGCTCCCGTAACTCTGGTTAGGTTGGCATCGAAAAAAACGCTCTCGGGTGCTTTAGAGTGCCGAGTTTATCACTGCGCATGAAGAAATGACGACTTCCAACGTTTGGTTTATGTTTTATAAGCATTTTTAATTTTATTGCTTAAATCGCATTTTCTCGGCGAGCTGAGCACTTTTTCTGAATTGTGCCGCTCCCGTCACTCTGGTTAGGTTGGCATCGAAAAAACACGCTCTCGGGTGCTCTAGAGTGCCGAGTTTATTACTGCGCATTAAGAAATGACCACCTCCAACGTTTGGTTTATGTTTTATAAGCATTTTTAATTTTATTGCTTAAATCGCATTTTCTCGGCGAGCTGAGCACTTTTTCTGAATTGTGCCGCTCCCGTCACTCTGGTTAGGTTGGCATCGAAAAAAACGCTCTCGGGTGCTTTAGAGTGCCGAGTTATTCACTGCGCATGAAGAAATGACCACCTCCAACGTTTGGTTTATGTTTTATAAGCATTTTTAATTTTATTGCTTAAATCGCATTTTCTCGGCGAGCTGAGCACTTTTTCTGAATTGTGCCGCTCCCGTCACTCTGGTTAGGTTGGCATCGAAAAAAACGCTCTCGGGTGCTTTAGAGTGCCGAGTTTATCACTGCGCATGAAGAAATGACCACCTCCAACGTTTGGTTTATGTTTTATAAGCATTTTTAATTTTATTGCTTAAATCGCATTTTCTCGGCGAGCTGAGCGCTTTTTCTGAATTGTGCCGCTCCCGTCACTCTGGTTAGGTTGGCATCGAAAAAAACGCTCTCGGGTGCTTTAGAGTGCCGAGTTATTCACTGCGCATGAAGAAATGACCACCTCCAACGTTTGGTTTATGTTTAATAAGCATTTTTAATTTTATTGCTTAAATCGCATTTTCTCGGCGAGCTGAGCGCTTTTTCTGAATTGTGCCGCTCCCGTAACTCTGGTTAGGTTGGCATCGAAAAAAACGCTCTCGGGTGCTTTAGAGTGCCGAGTTTATCACTGCGCATGAAGAAATGACCACCTCCAACGTTTGGTTTATGTTTAATAAGCATTTTTAATTTTATTGCTTAAATCGCATTTTCTCGGCGAGCTGAGCACTTTTTCTGAATTGTGCCGCTCCCGTCACTCTGGTTAGGTTGGCATCGAAAAAAACGCTCTCGGGTGCTTTAGAGTGCCGACTTTATCACTGCGCATGAAGAAATGACCACCTCCAACGTTTGGTTTATGTTTTATAAGCATTTTTAATTTTATTGCTTAAATCGCATTTTCTCGGCGAGCTGAGCACTTTTTCTGAATTGTGCCGCTCCCGTCACTCTGGTTAGGTTGGCATCGAAAAAAACGCTCACGGGTGCTTTAGAGTGCCGAGTTTATTACTGCGCATTAAGAAATGACCACCTCCAACGTTTGGTTTATGTTTTATAAGAATTTTTAATTTTATTGCTTAAATCGCATTTTCTCGGCGAGCTGAGCACTTTTTCTGAATTGTGCCGCTCCCGTCACTCTGGTTAGGTTGGCATCGAAAAAAACGCTCTCGGGTGCTTTAGAGTGCCGAGTTATTCACTGCGCATGAAGAAATGACCACCTCCAACGTTTGGTTTATGTTTTATAAGCATTTTTAATTTTATTGCTTAAATCGCATTTTCTCGGTGAGCTGAGCACTTTTTCTGATTTGTGCCGCTCCCGTCACTCTGGTTAGGTTGGCATCGAAAAAAACGCTCTCGGGTGCTTTAGAGTGCCGAGTTTATCACTGCGCATTAAGAAATGACCACCTCCAACGTTTGGTTTATGTTTTATAAGCATTTTTAATTTTATTGCTTAAATCGCATTTTCTCGGCGAGCTGAGCGCTTTTTCTGAATTGTGCCTGTCGTCACTCTGGTTAGGTTGGCATCGAAAAAAACGCTCTCGGGTGCTTTAGAGTGCCGAGTTATTCACTGCGCATGAAGAAATGACCACCTCCAACGTTTGGTTTATGTTTAATAAGCATTTTTAATTTTATTGCTTAAATCGCATTTTCTCGGCGAGCTGAGCGCTTTTTCTGAATTGTGCCGCTCCCGTCACTCTGGTTAGGTTGGCATCGAAAAAAACGCTCTCGGGTGCTTTAGAGTGCCGAGTTATTCACTGCGCATGAAGAAATGACAACCTCCAACGTTTGGTTTATGTTTAATAAGCATTTTTAATTTTATTGCTTAAATCGCATTTTCTCGGCGAGCTGAGCACTTTTTCTGAATTGTGCCGCTCCCGTCACTCTGGTTAGGTTGGCATCGAAAAAAACGCTCTCGGGTGCTTTCGAGTGCCGAGTTTATTACTGCGCATTAAGAAATGACCACCTCCAACGTTTGGTTTATGTTTTATAAGCATTTTTAATTTTATTGCTTAAATCGCATTTTCTCGGCGAGCTGAGCGCTTTTTCTGAATTGTGCCGCTCCCGTCACTCTGGTTAGGTTGGCATCGAAAAAAACGCTCTCGGGTGCTTTAGAGTGCCGAGTTTATTACTGCGCATTAAGAAATGACCACCTCCAACGTTTGGTTTATGTTTTATAAGCATTTTTAATTTTATTGCTTAAATCGCATTTTCTCGGCGAGCTGAGCACTTTTTCTGAATTGTGCCGTCCCGTCACTCTGGTTAGGTTGGCATCGAAAAAAACGCTCACGGGTGCTTTAGAGTGCCGAGTTTATTACTGCGCATTAAGAAATGACCACCTCCAACGTTTGGTTTATGTTTTATAAGCATTTTTAATTTTATTGCTTAAATCGCATTTTCTCGGCGAGCTGAGCACTTTTTCTGAATTGTGCCGCTCCCGTCACTCTGGTTAGGTTGGCATCGAAAAAAACGCTCTCGGGTGCTTTAGAGTGCCGAGTTATTCACTGCGCATGAAGAAATGACCACCTCCAACGTTTGGTTTATGTTTTATAAGCATTTTTAATTTTATTGCTTAAATCGCATTTTCTCGGCGAGCTGAGCGCTTTTTCTGAATTGTGCCGCTCCCGTCACTCTGGTTAGGTTGGCATCGAAAAAAACGCTCTCGGGTGCTTTAGAGTGCCGAGTTTATCACTGCGCATGAAGAAATGACCACCTCCAACGTTTGGTTTATGTTTTATAAGCATTTTTAATTTTATTGCTTAAATCGCATTTTCTCGGCGAGCTGAGCGCTTTTTCTGAATTGTGCCGCTCCCGTAACTCTGGTTAGGTTGGCATCGAAAAAAACGCTCTCGGGTGCTTTAGAGTGCCGAGTTTATCACTGCGCATGAAGAAATGACCACTTCCAACGTTTGGTTTATGTTTTATAAGCATTTTTAATTTTATTGCTTAAATCGCATTTTCTCGGCGAGCTGAGCGCTTTTTCTGAATTGTGCCGCTCCCGTAACTCTGGTTAGGTTGGCATCGAAAAAAACGCTCTCGGGTGCTTTAGAGTGCCGAGTTTATCACTGCGCATGAAGAAATGACGACTTCCAACGTTTGGTTTATGTTTTATAAGCATTTTTAATTTTATTGCTTAAATCGCATTTTCTCGGCGAGCTGAGCACTTTTTCTGAATTGTGCCGCTCCCGTCACTCTGGTTAGGTTGGCATCGAAAAAACACGCTCTCGGGTGCTCTAGAGTGCCGAGTTTATTACTGCGCATTAAGAAATGACCACCTCCAACGTTTGGTTTATGTTTTATAAGCATTTTTAATTTTATTGCTTAAATCGCATTTTCTCGGCGAGCTGAGCACTTTTTCTGAATTGTGCCGCTCCCGTCACTCTGGTTAGGTTGGCATCGAAAAAAACGCTCTCGGGTGCTTTAGAGTGCCGAGTTATTCACTGCGCATGAAGAAATGACCACCTCCAACGTTTGGTTTATGTTTTATAAGCATTTTTAATTTTATTGCTTAAATCGCATTTTCTCGGCGAGCTGAGCACTTTTTCTGAATTGTGCCGCTCCCGTCACTCTGGTTAGGTTGGCATCGAAAAAAACGCTCTCGGGTGCTTTAGAGTGCCGAGTTTATCACTGCGCATGAAGAAATGACCACCTCCAACGTTTGGTTTATGTTTTATAAGCATTTTTAATTTTATTGCTTAAATCGCATTTTCTCGGCGAGCTGAGCGCTTTTTCTGAATTGTGCCGCTCCCGTCACTCTGGTTAGGTTGGCATCGAAAAAAACGCTCTCGGGTGCTTTAGAGTGCCGAGTTATTCACTGCGCATGAAGAAATGACCACCTCCAACGTTTGGTTTATGTTTAATAAGCATTTTTAATTTTATTGCTTAAATCGCATTTTCTCGGCGAGCTGAGCGCTTTTTCTGAATTGTGCCGCTCCCGTAACTCTGGTTAGGTTGGCATCGAAAAAAACGCTCTCGGGTGCTTTAGAGTGCCGAGTTTATCACTGCGCATGAAGAAATGACCACCTCCAACGTTTGGTTTATGTTTAATAAGCATTTTTAATTTTATTGCTTAAATCGCATTTTCTCGGCGAGCTGAGCACTTTTTCTGAATTGTGCCGCTCCCGTCACTCTGGTTAGGTTGGCATCGAAAAAAACGCTCTCGGGTGCTTTAGAGTGCCGACTTTATCACTGCGCATGAAGAAATGACCACCTCCAACGTTTGGTTTATGTTTTATAAGCATTTTTAATTTTATTGCTTAAATCGCATTTTCTCGGCGAGCTGAGCACTTTTTCTGAATTGTGCCGCTCCCGTCACTCTGGTTAGGTTGGCATCGAAAAAAACGCTCACGGGTGCTTTAGAGTGCCGAGTTTATTACTGCGCATTAAGAAATGACCACCTCCAACGTTTGGTTTATGTTTTATAAGAATTTTTAATTTTATTGCTTAAATCGCATTTTCTCGGCGAGCTGAGCACTTTTTCTGAATTGTGCCGCTCCCGTCACTCTGGTTAGGTTGGCATCGAAAAAAACGCTCTCGGGTGCTTTAGAGTGCCGAGTTATTCACTGCGCATGAAGAAATGACCACCTCCAACGTTTGGTTTATGTTTTATAAGCATTTTTAATTTTATTGCTTAAATCGCATTTTCTCGGTGAGCTGAGCACTTTTTCTGATTTGTGCCGCTCCCGTCACTCTGGTTAGGTTGGCATCGAAAAAAACGCTCTCGGGTGCTTTAGAGTGCCGAGTTTATCACTGCGCATTAAGAAATGACCACCTCCAACGTTTGGTTTATGTTTTATAAGCATTTTTAATTTTATTGCTTAAATCGCATTTTCTCGGCGAGCTGAGCACTTTTTCTGAATTGTGCCGCTCCCGTCACTCTGGTTAGGTTGGCATCGAAAAAAACGCTCTCGGGTGCTTTAGAGTGCCGAGTTTATTACTGCGCATGAAGAAATGACCACCTCCAATGTTTGGTTTATGTTTAATAAGCATTTTTAATTTTATTGCTTAAATCGCATTTTCTCGGCGAGCTGAGCGCTTTTTCTGAATTGTGCCGCTCCCGTCACTTTGGTTAGGTTGGCATCGAAAAAAACGCTCTCGGGTGCTTTAGAGTGCCGAGTTATTCACTGCGCATGAAGAAATGACCACCTCCAACGTTTGGTTTATGTTTTATAAGCATTTTTAATTTTATTGCTTAAATCGCATTTTCTCGGCGAGCTGAGCACTTTTTCTGAATTGTGCCGCTCCCGTCACTCTGGTTAGGTTGGCATCGAAAAAAACGCTCACGGGTGCTTTAGAGTGCCGAGTTTATTACTGCGCATTAAGAAATGACCACCTCCAACGTTTGGTTTATGTTTTATAAGCATTTTTAATTTTATTGCTTAAATCGCATTTTCTCGGCGAGCTGAGCACTTTTTCTGAATTGTGCCGCTCCCGTCACTCTGGTTAGGTTGGCATCGAAAAAAACGCTCTCGGGTGCTTTAGAGTGCCGAGTTATTCACTGCGCATGAAGAAATGACCACCTCCAACGTTTGGTTTATGTTTTATAAGCATTTTTAATTTTATTGCTTAAATCGCATTTTCTCGGCGAGCTGAGCACTTTTTCTGAATTGTGCCGCTCCCGTCACTCTGGTTAGGTTGGCATCGAAAAAAACGCTCTCGGGTGCTTTAGAGTGCCGAGTTTATCACTGCGCATGAAGAAATGACCACCTCCAACGTTTGGTTTATGTTTTATAAGCATTTTTAATTTTATTGCTTAAATCGCATTTTCTCGGCGAGCTGAGCGCTTTTTCTGAATTGTGCCGCTCCCGTAACTCTGGTTAGGTTGGCATCGAAAAAAACGCTCTCGGGTGCTTTAGAGTGCCGAGTTTATCACTGCGCATGAAGAAATGACCACTTCCAACGTTTGGTTTATGTTTTATAAGCATTTCTAATTTTATTGCTTAAATCGCATTTTCTCGGCGAGCTGAGCACTTTTTCTGAATTGTGCCGCTCCCGTCACTCTGGTTAGGTTGGCATCGAAAAAAACGCTCTCGGGTGCTTTAGAGTGCCGAGTTATTCACTGCGCATGAAGAAATGACCACCTCCAACGTTTGGTTTATGTTTAATAAGCATTTTTAATTTTATTGCTTAAATCGCATTTTCTCGGCGAGCTGAGCACTTTTTCTGAATTGTGCCGCTCCCGTCACTCTGGTTAGGTTGGCATCGAAAAAAAACGCTCTCGGGTGCTTTAGAGTGCCGAGTTTATTACTGCGCATTAGGAAATGACCACCTCCAACGTTTGGTTTATGTTTTATAAGCATTTTTAATTTTATTGCTTAAATCGCATTTTCTCGGCGAGCTGAGCGCTTTTTCTGAATTGTGCCGCTCCCGTCACTCTGGTTAGGTTGGCATCGAAAAAAACGCTCTCGGGTGCTTTAGAGTGCCGAGTTTATCACTGCGCATGAAGAAATGACCACCTCCAACGTTTGGTTTATGTTTTATAAGCATTTTTAATTTTATTGCTTAAATCGCATTTTCTCGGCGAGCTGAGCACTTTTTCTGAATTGTGCCGCTCCCGTCACTCTGGTTAGGTTGGCATCGAAAAAAACGCTCTCGGGTGCTTTAGAGTGCCGAGTTTATCACTGCGCATGAAGAAATGACCACCTCCAACGTTTGGTTTATGTTTTATAAGCATTTTTAATTTTATTGCTTAAATCGCATTTTCTCGGCGAGCTGAGCGCTTTTTCTGAATTGTGCCGCTCCCGTCACTCTGGTTAGGTTGGCATCGAAAAAAACGCTCTCGGGTGCTTTAGAGTGCCGACTTTATCACTGCGCATGAAGAAATGACCACCTCCAACGTTTGGTTTATGTTTTATAAGCATTTTTAATTTTATTGCTTAAATCGCATTTTCTCGGCGAGCTGAGCACTTTTTCTGAATTGTGCCGCTCCCGTCACTCTGGTTAGGTTGGCATCGAAAAAAACGCTCTCGGGTGCTTTAGAGTGCCGAGTTTATCACTGCGCATGAAGAAATGACCACCTCCAACGTTTGGTTTATGTTTTATAAGCATTTTTAATTTTATTGCTTAAATCGCATTTTCTCGGCGAGCTGAGCACTTTTTCTGAATTGTGCCGCTCCCGTCACTCTGGTTAGGTTGGCATCGAAAAAAACGCTCTCGGGTGCTTTAGAGTGCCGAGTTTATCACTGCGCATGAAGAAATGACCACCTCCAACGTTTGGTTTATGTTTTATAAGCATTTTTAATTTTATTGCTTAAATCGCATTTTCTCGGCGAGCTGAGCGCTTTTTCTGAATTGTGCCGCTCCCGTAACTCTGGTTAGGTTGGCATCGAAAAAAACGCTCTCGGGTGCTTTAGAGTGCCGAGTTTATCACTGCGCATGAAGAAATGACCACCTCCAACGTTTGGTTTATGTTTTATAAGCATTTTTAATTTTATTGCTTAAATCGCATTTTCTCGGCGAGCTGAGCACTTTTTCTGAATTGTGCCGCTCCCGTCACTCTGGTTAGGTTGGCATCGAAAAAAACGCTCTCGGGTGCTTTAGAGTGCCGAGTTTATTACTGCGCATTGAGAAATGACCACCTCCAACGTTTGGTTTATGTTTTATAAGCATTTTTAATTTTATTGCTTAAATCGCATTTTCTCGGCGAGCTGAGCACTTTTTCTGAATTGTGCCGCTCCCGTCACTCTGGTTAGGTTGGCATCGAAAAAAACGCTCTCGGGTGCTTTAGAGTGCCGAGTTTATTACTGCGCATTAAGAAATGACCACCTCCAACGTTTGGTTTATGTTTTATAAGCATTTTTAATTTTATTGCTTAAATCGCATTTTCTCGGCGAGCTGAGCGCTTTTTCTGAATTGTGCCGCTCCCGTCACTCTGGTTAGGTTGGCATCGAAAAAAACGCTCTCGGGTGCTTTAGAGTGCCGAGTTTATCACTGCGCATGAAGAAATGACCACCTCCAACGTTTGGTTTATGTTTTATAAGCATTTTTAATTTTATTGCTTAAATCGCATTTTCTCGGCGAGCTGAGCGCTTTTTCTGAATTGTGCCGCTCCCGTAACTCTGGTTAGGTTGGCATCGAAAAAAACGCTCTCGGGTGCTTTAGAGTGCCGGGTTTATCACTGCGCATGAAGAAATGACCACTTCCAACGTTTGGTTTATGTTTTATAAGCATTTTTAATTTTATTGCTTAAATCGCATTTTCTCGGCGAGCTGAGCACTTTTTCTGAATTGTGCCGCTCCCGTCACTCTGGTTAGGTTGGCATCGAAAAAAACGCTCTCGGGTGCTCTAGAGTGCCGAGTTTATTACTGCGCATTAAGAAATGACCACCTCCAACGTTTGGTTTATGTTTTATAAGCATTTTTAATTTTATTGCTTAAATCGCATTTTCTCGGCGAGCTGAGCACTTTTTCTGAATTGTGCCGCTCCCGTCACTCTGGTTAGGTTGGCATCGAAAAAAACGCTCTCGGGTGCTTTAGAGTGCCGAGTTTATTACTGCGCATTAAGAAATGACCACCTCCAACGTTTGGTTTATGTTTTATAAGCATTTTTAATTTTATTGCTTAAATCGCATTTTCTCGGCGAGCTGAGCACTTTTTCTGAATTGTGCCGCTCCCGTCACTCTGGTTAGGTTGGCATCGAAAAAAACGCTCTCGGGTGCTTTAGAGTGCCGAGTTATTCACTGCGCATGAAGAAATGACCACCTCCAACGTTTGGTTTATGTTTTATAAGCATTTTTAATTTTATTGCTTAAATCGCATTTTCTCGGCGAGCTGAGCACTTTTTCTGAATTGTGCCGCTCCCGTCACTCTGGTTAGGTTGGCATCGAAAAAAACGCTCTCGGGTGCTTTAGAGTGCCGAGTTTATCACTGCGCATGAAGAAATGACCACCTCCAACGTTTGGTTTATGTTTTATAAGCATTTTTAATTTTATTGCTTAAATCGCATTTTCTCGGCGAGCTGAGCGCTTTTTCTGAATTGTGCCGCTCCCGTCACTCTGGTTAGGTTGGCATCGAAAAAAACGCTCTCGGGTGCTTTAGAGTGCCGAGTTATTCACTGCGCATGAAGAAATGACCACCTCCAATGTTTGGTTTATGTTTAATAAGCATTTTTAATTGTATTGCTTAAATCGCATTTTCTCGGCGAGCTGAGCGCTTTTTCTGAATTGTGCCGCTCCCGTCACTCTGGTTAGGTTGGCATCGAAAAAAACGCTCTCGGGTGCTTTAGAGTGCCGAGTTATTCACTGCGCATGAAGAAATGACCACCCCCAACGTTTGGTTTATGTTTAATAAGCATTTTTAATTTTATTGCTTAAATCGCATTTTCTCGGCGAGCTGAGCACTTTTTCTGAATTGTGCCGCTCCCGTCACTCTGGTTAGGTTGGCATCGAAAAAAACGCTCTCGGGTGCTTTAGAGTGCCGAGTTTATTACTGCGCATTAAGAAATGACCACCTCCAACGTTTGGTTTATGTTTTATAAGCATTTTTAATTTTATTGCTTAAATCGCATTTTCTCGGCGAGCTGAGCACTTTTTCTGAATTGTGCCGCTCCCGTCACTCTGGTTAGGTTGGCATCGAAAAAAACGCTCTCGGGTGCTTTAGAGTGCCGAGTTTATTACTGCGCATTAAGAAATGACCACCTCCAACGTTTGGTTTATGTTTTATAAGCATTTTTAATTTTATTGCTTAAATCGCATTTTCTCGGCGAGCTGAGCACTTTTTCTGAATTGTGCCGCTCCCGTCACTCTGGTTAGGTTGGCATCGAAAAAAACGCTCTCGGGTGCTTTAGAGTGCCGAGTTTATTACTGCGCATTAAGAAATGACCACCTCCAACGTTTGGTTTATGTTTTATAAGCATTTTTAATTTTATTGCTTAAATCGCATTTTCTGGGCGAGCTGAGCACTTTTTCTGAATTGTGCCGCTCCCGTCACTCTGGTTAGGTTGGCATCGAAAAAAACGCTATCGGGTGCTTTAGAGTGCCGAGTTATTCACTGCGCATGAAGAAATGGCCACCTCCAACGTTTGGTTTATGTTTAATAAGCATTTTTAATTTTATTGCTTAAATCGCATTTTCTCGGCGAGCTGAGCACTTTTTCTGAATTGTGCCGCTCCCGTCACTCTGGTTAGGTTGGCATCGAAAAAAACGCTCTCGGGTGCTTTAGAGTGCCGAGTTTATTACTGCGCATTAAGAAATGACCACCTCCAACGTTTGGTTTATGTTTTATAAGCATTTTTAATTTTATTGCTTAAATCGCATTTTCTCGGCGAGCTGAGCACTTTTTCTGAATTGTGCCGCTCCCGTCACTCTGGTTAGGTTGGCATCGAAAAAAACGCTATCGGGTGCTTTAGAGTGCCGAGTTATTCACTGCGCATGAAGAAATGACCACCTCCAACGTTTGGTTTATGTTTAATAAGCATTTTTAATTTTATTGCTTAAATCGCATTTTCTCGGCGAGCTGAGCACTTTTTCTGAATTGTGCCGCTCCCGTCACTCTGGTTAGGTTGGCATCGAAAAAAACGCTCTCGGGTGCTTTAGAGTGCCGAGTTTATCACTGCGCATGAAGAAATGACCACCTCCAACGTTTGGTTTATGTTTTATAAGCATTTTTAATTTTATTGCTTAAATCGCATTTTCTCGGCGAGCTGAGCACTTTTTCTGAATTGTGCCGCTCCCGTCACTCTGGTTAGGTTGGCATCGAAAAAAACGCTCACGGGTGCTTTAGAGTGCCGAGTTTATCACTGCGCATGAAGAAATGACCACCTCCAACGTTTGGTTTATGTTTTATAAGCATTTTTAATTTTATTGCTTAAATCGCATTTTCTCGGCGAGCTGAGCGCTTTTTCTGAATTGTGCCGCTCCCGTCACTCTGGTTAGGTTGGCATCGAAAAAAACGCTCTCGGGTGCTTTAGAGTGCCGAGTTTATTACTGCGCATTAAGAAATGACCACCTCCAACGTTTGGTTTATGTTTTATAAGCATTTTTAATTTTATTGCTTAAATCGCATTTTCTCGGCGAGCTGAGCACTTTTTCTGAATTGTGCCGCTCCCGTCACTCTGGTTAGGTTGGCATCGAAAAAAACGCTCACGGGTGCTTTAGAGTGCCGAGTTTATTACTGCGCATTAAGAAATGACCACCTCCAACGTTTGGTTTATGTTTTATAAGCATTTTTAATTTTATTGCTTAAATCGCATTTTCTCGGCGAGCTGAGCACTTTTTCTGAATTGTGCCGCTCCCGTCACTCTGGTTAGGTTGGCATCGAAAAAAACGCTCTCGGGTGCTTTAGAGTGCCGAGTTATTCACTGCGCATGGAGAAATGACCACCTCCAACGTTTGGTTTATGTTTTATAAGCATTTTTAATTTTATTGCTTAAATCGCATTTTCTCGGCGAGCTGAGCACTTTTTCTGAATTGTGCCGCTCCCGTCACTCTGGTTAGGTTGGCATCGAAAAAAACGCTCTCGGGTGCTTTAGAGTGCCGAGTTTATCACTGCGCATGAAGAAATGACCACCTCCAACGTTTGGTTTATGTTTTATAAGCATTTTTAATTTTATTGCTTAAATCGCATTTTCTCGGCGAGCTGAGCGCTTTTTCTGAATTGTGCCGCTCCCGTCACTCTGGTTAGGTTGGCATCGAAAAAAACGCTCTCGGGTGCTTTAGAGTGCCGAGTTTATCACTGCGCATGAAGAAATGACCACCTCCAACGTTTGGTTTATGTTTTATAAGCATTTTTAATTGTATTGCTTAAATCGCATTTTCTCGGCGAGCTGAGCGCTTTTTCTGAATTGTGCCGCTCCCGTAACTCTGGTTAGGTTGGCATCGAAAAAAACGCTCTCGGGTGCTTTAGAGTGCCGAGTTTATCACTGCGCATGAAGAAATGACCACCTCCAACGTTTGGTTTATGTTTTATAAGCATTTTTAATTTTATTGCTTAAATCGCATTTTCTCGGCGAGCTGAGCACTTTTTCTGAATTGTGCCGCTCCCGTCACTCTGGTTAGGTTGGCATCGAAAAAAACGCTCTCGGGTGCTCTAGAGTGCCGAGTTTATTACTGCGCATTAAGAAATGACCACCTCCAACGTTTGGTTTATGTTTTATAAGCATTTTTAATTTTATTGCTTAAATCGCATTTTCTCGGCGAGCTGAGCACTTTTTCTGAATTGTGCCGCTCCCGTCACTCTGGTTAGGTTGGCATCGAAAAAAACGCTCTCGGGTGCTTTAGAGTGCCGAGTTATTCACTGCGCATGAAGAAATGACCACCTCCAACGTTTGGTTTATGTTTAATAAGCATTTTTAATTTTATTGCTTGAATCGCATTTTCTCGGCGAGCTGAGCACTTTTTCTGAATTGTGCCGCTCCCGTCACTCTGGTTAGGTTGGCATCGAAAAAAACGCTCTCGGGTGCTTTAGAGTGCCGAGTTTATCACTGCGCATGAAGAAATGACCACCTCCAACGTTTGGTTTATGTTTTATAAGCATTTTTAATTTTATTGCTTAAATCGCATTTTCTCGGCGAGCTGAGCACTTTTTCTGAATTGTGCCGCTCCCGTCACTCTGGTTAGGTTGGCATCGAAAAAAACGCTCACGGGTGCTTTAGAGTGCCGAGTTTATCACTGCGCATGAAGAAATGACCACCTCCAACGTTTGGTTTATGTTTTATAAGCATTTTTAATTTTATTGCTTAAATCGCATTTTCTCGGCAAACTGAGCGCTTTTTCTGAATTGTGCCGCTCCCGTCACTCTGGTTAGGTTGGCATCGAAAAAAACGCTCTCGGGTGCTTTAGAGTGCCGAGTTTATTACTGCGCATTAAGAAATGACCACCTCCAACGTTTGGTTTATGTTTTATAAGCATTTTTAATTTTATTGCTTAAATCGCATTTTCTCGGCGAGCTGAGCACTTTTTCTGAATTGTGCCGCTCCCGTCACTCTGGTTAGGTTGGCATCGAAAAAAACGCTCACGGGTGCTTTAGAGTGCCGAGTTTATTACTGCGCATTAAGAAATGACCACCTCCAACGTTTGGTTTATGTTTTATAAGCATTTTTAATTTTATTGCTTAAATCGCATTTTCTCGGCGAGCTGAGCACTTTTTCTGAATTGTGCCGCTCCCGTCACTCTGGTTAGGTTGGCATGGAAAAAAACGCTCTCGGGTGCTTTAGAGTGCCGAGTTATTCACTGCGCATGGAGAAATGACCACCTCCAACGTTTGGTTTATGTTTTATAAGCATTTTTAATTTTATTGCTTAAATCGCATTTTCTCGGCGAGCTGAGCACTTTTTCTGAATTGTGCCGCTCCCGTCACTCTGGTTAGGTTGGCATCGAAAAAAACGCTCTCGGGTGCTTTAGAGTGCCGAGTTTATCACTGCGCATGAAGAAATGACCACCTCCAACGTTTGGTTTATGTTTTATAAGCATTTTTAATTTTATTGCTTAAATCGCATTTTCTCGGCGAGCTGAGCGCTTTTTCTGAATTGTGCCGCTCCCGTCACTCTGGTTAGGTTGGCATCGAAAAAAACGCTCTCGGGTGCTTTAGAGTGCCGAGTTTATCACTGCGCATGAAGAAATGACCACCTCCAACGTTTGGTTTATGTTTTATAAGCATTTTTAATTGTATTGCTTAAATCGCATTTTCTCGGCGAGCTGAGCGCTTTTTCTGAATTGTGCCGCTCCCGTAACTCTGGTTAGGTTGGCATCGAAAAAAACGCTCTCGGGTGCTTTAGAGTGCCGAGTTTATCACTGCGCATGAAGAAATGACCACCTCCAACGTTTGGTTTATGTTTTATAAGCATTTTTAATTTTATTGCTTAAATCGCATTTTCTCGGCGAGCTGAGCACCTTTTCTGAATTGTGCCGCTCCCGTCACTCTGGTTAGGTTGGCATCGAAAAAAACGCTCTCGGGTGCTCTAGAGTGCCGAGTTTATTACTGCGCATTAAGAAATGACCACCTCCAACGTTTGGTTTATGTTTTATAAGCATTTTTAATTTTATTGCTTAAATCGCATTTTCTCGGCGAGCTGAGCACTTTTTCTGAATTGTGCCGCTCCCGTCACTCTGGTTAGGTTGGCATCGAAAAAAACGCTCTCGGGTGCTTTAGAGTGCCGAGTTATTCACTGCGCATGAAGAAATGACCACCTCCAACGTTTGGTTTATGTTTAATAAGCATTTTTAATTTTATTGCTTGAATCGCATTTTCTCGGCGAGCTGAGCACTTTTTCTGAATTGTGCCGCTCCCGTCACTCTGGTTAGGTTGGCATCGAAAAAAACGCTCTCGGGTGCTTTAGAGTGCCGAGTTTATCACTGCGCATGAAGAAATGACCACCTCCAACGTTTGGTTTATGTTTTATAAGCATTTTTAATTTTATTGCTTAAATCGCATTTTCTCGGCGAGCTGAGCGCTTTTTCTGAATTGTGCCGCTCCCGTCACTCTGGTTAGGTTGGCATCGAAAAAAACGCTCTCGGGTGCTTTAGAGTGCCGAGTTTATCACTGCGCATGGAGAAATGACCACCTCCAACGTTTGGTTTATGTTTTATAAGCATTTTTAATTTTATTGCTTAAATCGCATTTTCTCGGCGAGCTGAGCACTTTTTCTGAATTGTGCCGCTCCCGTCACTCTGGTTAGGTTGGCATCGAAAAAAACGCTCTCGGGTGCTTTAGAGTGCCGAGTTTATCACTGCGCATGAAGAAATGACCACCTCCAACGTTTGGTTTATGTTTTATAAGCATTTTTAATTTTATTGCTTAAATCGCATTTTCTCGGCGAGCTGAGCGCTTTTTCTGAATTGTGCCGCTCCCGTCACTCTGGTTAGGTTGGCATCGAAAAAAACGCTCTCGGGTGCTTTAGAGTGCCGAGTTTATCACTGCGCATGAAGAAATGACCACCTCCAACGTTTGGTTTATGTTTTATAAGCATTTTTAATTGTATTGCTTAAATCGCATTTTCTCGGCGAGCTGAGCGCTTTTTCTGAATTGTGCCGCTCCCGTAACTCTGGTTAGGTTGGCATCGAAAAAAACGCTCTCGGGTGCTTTAGAGTGCCGAGTTTATCACTGCGCATGAAGAAATGACCACCTCCAACGTTTGGTTTATGTTTTATAAGCATTTTTAATTTTATTGCTTAAATCGCATTTTCTCGGCGAGCTGAGCACTTTTTCTGAATTGTGCCGCTCCCGTCACTCTGGTTAGGTTGGCATCGAAAAAAACGCTCTCGGGTGCTCTAGAGTGCGGAGTTTATTACTGCGCATTAAGAAATGACCACCTCCAACGTTTGGTTTATGTTTTATAAGCATTTTTAATTTTATTGCTTAAATCGCATTTTCTCGGCGAGCTGAGCACTTTTTCTGAATTGTGCCGCTCCCGTCACTCTGGTTAGGTTGGCATCGAAAAAAACGCTCACGGGTGCTTTAGAGTGCCGAGTTTATTACTGCGCATTAAGAAATGACCACCTCCAACGTTTGGTTTATGTTTTATAAGCATTTTTAATTTTATTGCTTAAATCGCATTTTCTCGGCGAGCTGAGCACTTTTTCTGAATTGTGCCGCTCCCGTCACTCTGGTTAGGTTGGCATCGAAAAAAACGCTCTCGGGTGCTTTAGAGTGCCGAGTTTATTACTGCGCATTAAGAAATGACCACCTCCAACGTTTGGTTTATGTTTTATAAGCATTTTTAATTTTATTGCTTAAATCGCATTTTCTCGGCGAGCTGAGCACTTTTTCTGAATTGTGCCGCTCCCGTCACTCTGGTTAGGTTGGCATCGAAAAAAACGCTCTCGGGTGCTTTAGAGTGCCGAGTTTATTACTGCGCATTGAGAAATGACCACCTCCAACGTTTGGTTTATGTTTTATAAGCATTTTTAATTTTATTGCTTAAATCGCATTTTCTCGGCGAGCTGAGCGCTTTTTCTGAATTGTGCCGCTCCCGTAACTCTGGTTAGGTTGGCATCGAAAAAAACGCTCTCGGGTGCTTTAGAGTGCCGAGTTTATCACTGCGCATGAAGAAATGACCACTTCCAACGTTTGGTTTATGTTTTATAAGCATTTTTAATTTTATTGCTTAAATCGCATTTTCTCGGCGAGCTGAGCACTTTTTCTGAATTGTGCCGCTCCCGTCACTCTGGTTAGGTTGGCATCGAAAAAAACGCTCTCGGGTGCTCTAGAGTGCCGAGTTTATTACTGCGCATTAAGAAATGACCACCTCCAACGTTTGGTTTATGTTTTATAAGCATTTTTAATTTTATTGCTTAAATCGCATTTTCTCGGCGAGCTGAGCACTTTTTCTGAATTGTGCCGCTCCCGTCACTCTGGTTAGGTTGGCATCGAAAAAAACGCTCTCGGGTGCTTTAGAGTGCCGAGTTTATTACTGCGCATTAAGAAATGACCACCTCCAACGTTTGGTTTATGTTTTATAAGCATTTTTAATTTTATTGCTTAAATCGCATTTTCTCGGCGAGCTGAGCACTTTTTCTGAATTGTGCCGCTCCCGTCACTCTGGTTAGGTTGGCATCGAAAAAAACGCTCTCGGGTGCTTTAGAGTGCCGAGTTATTCACTGCGCATGAAGAAATGACCACCTCCAACGTTCGGTTTATGTTTTATAAGCATTTTTAATTTTATTGCTTAAATCGAATTTTCTCGGCGAGCTGAGCACTTTTTCTGAATTGTGCCGCTCCCGTCACTCTGGTTAGGTTGGCATCGAAAAAAACGCTCTCGGGTGCTTTAGAGTGCCGAGTTTATCACTGCGCATGAAGAAATGACCACCTCCAACGTTTGGTTTATGTTTTATAAGCATTTTTAATTTTATTGCTTAAATCGCATTTTCTCGGCGAGCTGAGCGCTTTTTCTGAATTGTGCCGCTCCCGTCACTCTGGTTAGGTTGGCATCGAAAAAAACGCTCTCGGGTGCTTTAGAGTGCCGAGTTATTCACTGCGCATGAAGAAATGACCACCTCCAATGTTTGGTTCATGTTTAATAAGCATTTTTAATTTTATTGCTTAAATCGCATTTTCTCGGCGAGCTGAGCGCTTTTTCTGAATTGTGCCGCTCCCGTCACTCTGGTTAGGTTGGCATCGAAAAAAACGCTCTCGGGTGCTTTAGAGTGCCGAGTTATTCACTGCGCATGAAGAAATGACCACCTCCAACGTTTGGTTTATGTTTAATAAGCATTTTTAATTTTATTGCTTAAATCGCATTTTCTCGGCGAGCTGAGCACTTTTTCTGAATTGTGCCGCTCCCGTCACTCTGGTTAGGTTGGCATCGAAAAAAACGCTCTCGGGTGCTTAAGAGTGCCGAGTTTATTACTGCGCATTAAGAAATGACCACCTCCAACGTTTGGTTTATGTTTTATAAGCATTTTTAATTTTATTGCTTAAATCGCATTTTCTCGGCGAGCTGAGCACTTTTTCTGAATTGTGCCGCTCCCGTCACTCTGGTTAGGTTGGCATCGAAAAAAACGCTCTCGGGTGCTTTAGAGTGCCGAGTTTATTACTGCGCATTAAGAAATGACCACCTCCAACGTTTGGTTTATGTTTTATAAGCATTTTTAATTTTATTGCTTAAATCGCATTTTCTCGGCGAGCTGAGCACTTTTTCTGAATTGTGCCGCTCGCGTCACTCTGGTTAGGTTGGCATCGAAAAAAACGCTCTCGGGTGCTTTAGAGTGCCGAGTTTATTACTGCGCATTAAGAAATGACCACCTCCAACGTTTGGTTTATGTTTTATAAGCATTTTTAATTTTATTGCTTAAATCGCATTTTCTCGGCGAGCTGAGCACTTTTTCTGAATTGTGCCGCTCCCGTCACTCTGGTTAGGTTGGCATCGAAAAAAACGCTATCGGGTGCTTTAGAGTGCCGAGTTATTCACTGCGCATGAAGAAATGACCACCTCCAACGTTTGGTTTATGTTTAATAAGCATTTTTAATTTTATTGCTTAAATCGCATTTTCTCGGCGAGCTGAGCACTTTTTCTGAATTGTGCCGCTCCCGTCACTCTGGTTAGGTTGGCATCGAAAAAAACGCTCTCGGGTGATTTAGAGTGCCGAGTTTATTACTGCGCATTAAGAAATGACCACCTCCAACGTTTGGTTTATGTTTTATAAGCATTTTTAATTTTATTGCTTAAATCGCATTTTCTCGGCGAGCTGAGCACTTTTTCTGAATTGTGCCGCTCCCGTCACTCTGGTTAGGTTGGCATCGAAAAAAACGCTCTCGGGTGCTTTAGAGTGCCAAGTTTATTACTGCGCATTAAGAAATGACCACCTCCAACGTTTGGTTTATGTTTTATAAGCATTTTTAATTTTATTGCTTAAATCGCATTTTCTCGGCGAGCTGAGCGCTTTTTCTGAATTGTGCCGCTCCCGTCACTCTGGTTAGGTTGGCATCGAAAAAAACGCTCTCGGGTGCTTTAGAGTGCCGAGTCATTCACTGCGCATGAAGAAATGACCACCTCCAACGTTTGGTTTATGTTTTATAAGCATTTTTAATTTTATTGCTTAAATCGCATTTTCTCGGCGAGCTGAGCGCTTTTTCTGAATTGTGCCGCTCCCGTCACTCTGGTTAGGTTGGCATCGAAAAAAACGCTCTCGGGTGCTTTAGAGTGCCGAGTTTATCACTGCGCATGAAGAAATGACCACCTCCAACGTTTGGTTTATGTTTTATAAGCATTTTTAATTTTATTGCTTAAATCGCATTTTCTCGGCGAGCTGAGCGCTTTTTCTGAATTGTGCCGCTCCCGTAACTCTGGTTAGGTTGGCACCGAAAAAAACGCTCTCGGGTGCTTTAGAGTGCCGAGTATATCACTGCGCATGAAGAAATGACCACTTCCAACGTTTGGTTTATGTTTTATAAGCATTTTTAATTTTATTGCTTAAATCGCATTTTCTCGGCGAGCTGAGCACTTTTTCTGAATTGTGCCGCTCCCGTCACTCTGGTTAGGTTGGCATCGAAAAAAACGCTCTCGGGTGCTCTAGAGTGCCGAGTTTATTACTGCGCATTAAGAAATGACCACCTCCAACGTTTGGTTTATGTTTTATAAGCATTTTTAATTTTATTGCTTAAATCGCATTTTCTCGGCGAGCTGAGCACTTTTTCTGAATTGTGCCGCTCCCGTCACTCTGGTTAGGTTGGCATCGAAAAAAACGCTCTCGGGTGCTTTAGAGTGCCGAGTTTATTACTGCGCATTAAGAAATGACCACCTCCAACGTTTGGTTTATGTTTTATAAGCATTTTTAATTTTATTGCTTAAATCGCATTTTCTCGGGGAGCTGAGCACTTTTTCTGAATTGTGCCGCTCCCGTCACTCTGGTTAGGTTGGCATCGAAAAAAACGCTCTCGGGTGCTTTAGAGTGCCGAGTTATTCACTGCGCATGAAGAAATGACCACCTCCAACGTTTGGTTTATGTTTTATAAGCATTTTTAATTTTATTGCTTAAATCGCATTTTCTCGGCGAGCTGAGCACTTTTTCTGAATTGTGCCGCTCCCGTCACTCTGGTTAGGTTGGCATCGAAAAAAACGCTCTCGGGTGCTTTAGAGTGCCGAGTTTATCACTGCGCATGAAGAAATGACCACCTCCAACGTTTGGTTTATGTTTTATAAGCATTTTTAATTTTATTGCTTAAATCGCATTTTCTCGGCGAGCTGAGCGCTTTTTCTGAATTGTGCCGCTCCCGTCACTCTGGTTAGGTTGGAATCGAAAAAAACGCTCTCGGGTGCTTTAGAGTGCCGAGTTATTCACTGCGCATGAAGAAATGACCACCTCCAATGTTTGGTTTATGTTTAATAAGCATTTTTAATTTTATTGCTTAAATCGCATTTTCTCGGCGAGCTGAGCGCTTTTTCTGAATTGTGCCGCTCCCGTCACTCTGGTTAGGTTAGCATCGAAAAAAACGCTCTCGGGTGCTTTAGAGTGCCGAGTTATTCACTGCGCATGAAGAAATGACCACCTCCAACGTTTGGTTTATGTTTAATAAGCATTTTTAATTTTATTGCTTAAATCGCATTTTCTCGGCGAGCTGAGCACTTTTTCTGAATTGTGCCGCTCCCGTCACTCTGGTTAGGTTGGCATCGAAAAAAACGCTCTCGGGTGCTTAAGAGTGCCGAGTTTATTACTGCGCATTAAGAAATGACCACCTCCAACGTTTGGTTTATGTTTTATAAGCATTTTTAATTTTATTGCTTAAATCGCATTTTCTCGGCGAGCTGAGCACTTTTTCTGAATTGTGCCGCTCCCGTCACTCTGGTTAGGTTGGCATCGAAAAAAACGCTCTCGGGTGCTTTAGAGTGCCGAGTTTATTACTGCGCATTAAGAAATGACCACCTCCAACGTTTGGTTTATGTTTTATAAGCATTTTTAATTTTATTGCTTAAATCGCATTTTCTCGGCGAGCTGAGCACTTTTTCTGAATTGTGCCGCTCCCGTCACTCTGGTTAGGTTGGCATCGAAAAAAACGCTCTCGGGTGCTTTAGAGTGCCGAGTTTATTACTGCGCATTAAGAAATGACCACCTCCAACGTTTGGTTTATGTTTTATAAGCATTTTTAATTTTATTGCTTAAATCGCATTTTCTCGGCGAGCTGAGCACTTTTTCTGAATTGTGCCGCTCCCGTCACTCTGGTTAGGTTGGCATCGAAAAAAACGCTCTCGGGTGCTTTAGAGTGCCGAGTTATTCACTGCGCATGAAGAAATGACCACCTCCAACGTTTGATTTATGTTTTATAAGCATTTTTAATTGTATTGCTTAAATCGCATTTTCTCGGCGAGCTGAGCACTTTTTCTGAATTGTGCCGCTCCCGTCACTCTGGTTAGGTTGGCATCGAAAAAAACGCTCTCGGGTGCTTTAGAGTGCCGAGTTTATCACTGCGCATGAAGAAATGACCACCTCCAACGTTTGGTTTATGTTTTATAAGCATTTTTAATTTTATTGCTTAAATCGCATTTTCTCGGCGAGCTGAGCACTTTTTCTGAATTGTGCCGCTCCCGTCACTCTGGTTAGGTTGGCATCGAAAAAAACGCTCTCGGGTGCTTTAGAGTGCCGAGTTATTCACTGCGCATGAAGAAATGACCACCTCCAACGTTTGGTTTATGTTTAATAAGCATTTTTAATTTTATTGCTTGAATCGCATTTTCTCGGCGAGCTGAGCACTTTTTCTGAATTGTGCCGCTCCCGTCACTCTGGTTAGGTTGGCATCGAAAAAAACGCTCTCGGGTGCTTTAGAGTGCCGAGTTTATCACTGCGCATGAAGAAATGACCACCTCCAACGTTTGGTTTATGTTTTATAAGCATTTTTAATTTTATTGCTTAAATCGCATTTTCTCGGCGAGCTGAGCACTTTTTCTGAATTGTGCCGCTCCCGTCACTCTGGTTAGGTTGGCATCGAAAAAAACGCTCTCGGGTGCTTTAGAGTGCCGAGTTTATCACTGCGCATGAAGAAATGACCACCTCCAACGTTTGGTTTATGTTTTATAAGCATTTTTAATTTTATTGCTTAAATCGCATTTTCTCGGCGAGCTGAGCGCTTTTTCTGAATTGTGCCGCTCCCGTCACTCTGGTTAGGTTGGCATCGAAAAAAACGCTCTCGGGTGCTTTAGAGTGCCGAGTTTATTACTGCGCATTAAGAAATGACCACCTCCAACGTTTGGTTTATGTTTTATAAGCATTTTTAATTTTATTGCTTAAATCGCATTTTCTCGGCGAGCTGAGCACGTTTTCTGAATTGTGCCGCTCCCGTCACTCTGGTTAGGTTGGCATCGAAAAAAACGCTCTCGGGTGCTTTAGAGTGCCGAGTTTATTACTGCGCATTAAGAAATGACCACCTCCAACGTTTGGTTTATGTTTTATAAGCATTTTTAATTTTATTGCTTAAATCGCATTTTCTCGGCGAGCTGAGCACTTTTTCTGAATTGTGCCGCTCCCGTCACTCTGGTTAGGTTGGCATCGAAAAAAACGCTCTCGGGTGCTTTAGAGTGCCGAGTTTATTACTGCGCATTAAGAAATGACCACCTCCAACGTTTGGTTTATGGTTTATAAGCATTTTTAATTTTATTGCTTAAATCGCATTTTCTCGGCGAGCTGAGCACTTTTTCTGAATTGTGCCGCTCCCGTCACTCTGGTTAGGTTGGCATCGAAAAAAACGCTCTCGGGTGCTTTAGAGTGCCGAGTTATTCACTGCGCATGAAGAAATGACCACCTCCAACGTTTGGTTTATGTTTAATAAGCATTTTTAATTTTATTGCTTGAATCGCATTTTCTCGGCGAGCTGAGCACTTTTTCTGAATTGTGCCGCTCCCGTCACTCTGGTTAGGTTGGCATCGAAAAAAACGCTCTCGGGTGCTTTAGAGTGCCGAGTTTATCACTGCGCATGAAGAAATGACCACCTCCAACGTTTGGTTTATGTTTTATAAGCATTTTTAATTTTATTGCTTAAATCGCATTTTCTCGGCGAGCTGAGCACTTTTTCTGAATTGTGCCGCTCCCGTCACTCTGGTTAGGTTGGCATCGAAAAAAAACGCTCTCGGGTGCTTTAGAGTGCCGAGTTTATCACTGCGCATGAAGAAATGACCACCTCCAACGTTTGGTTTATGTTTTATAAGCATTTTTAATTTTATTGCTTAAATCGCATTTTCTCGGCGAGCTGAGCGCTTTTTCTGAATTGTGCCGCTCCCGTCACTCTGGTTAGGTTGGCATCGAAAAAAACGCTCTCGGGTGCTTTAGAGTGCCGAGTTTATTACTGCGCATTAAGAAATGACCACCTCCAACGTTTGGTTTATGTTTTATAAGCATTTTTAATTTTATTGCTTAAATCGCATTTTCTCGGCGAGCTGAGCACTTTTTCTGAATTGTGCCGCTCCCGTCACTCTGGTTAGGTTGGCATCGAAAAAAACGCTCTCGGGTGCTTTAGAGTGCCGAGTTTATTACTGCGCATTAAGAAATGACCACCTCCAACGTTTGGTTTATGTTTTATAAGCATTTTTAATTTTATTGCTTAAATCGCATTTTCTCGGCGAGCTGAGCACTTTTTCTGAATTGTGCCGCTCCCGTCACTCTGGTTAGGTTGGCATCGAAAAAAACGCTATCGGGTGCTTTAGAGTGCCGAGTTATTCACTGCGCATGAAGAAATTACCACCTCCAACGTTTGGTTTATGTTTAATAAGCATTTTTAATTTTATTGCTTAAATCGCATTTTCTCGGCGAGCTGAGCACTTTTTCTGAATTGTGCCGCTCCCGTCACTCTGGTTAGGTTGGCATCGAAAAAAACGCTCTCGGGTGCTTTAGAGTGCCGAGTTTATTACTGCGCATTAAGAAATGACCACCTCCAACGTTTGGTTTATGTTTTATAAGCATTTTTAATTTTATTGCTTAAATCGCATATTCTCGGCGAGCTGAGCACTTTTTCTGAATTGTGCCGCTCCCGTCACTCTGGTTAGGTTGGCATCGAAAAAAACGCTCTCGGGTGCTTTAGAGTGCCGAGTTTATTACTGCGCATTAAGAAATGACCACCTCCAACGTTTGGTTTATGTTTTATAAGCATTTTTAATTTTATTGCTTAATTCGCATTTTCTCGGCGAGCTGAGCGCTTTTTCTGAATTGTGCCGCTCCCGTCACTCTGGTTAGGTTGGCATCGAAAAAAACGCTCTCGGGTGCTTTAGAGTGCCGAGTTATTCACTGCGCATGAAGAAATGACCACCTCCAACGTTTGGTTTATGTTTAATAAGCATTTTTAATTTCATTGCTTAAATCGCATTTTCTCGGCGAGCTGAGCACTTTTTCTGAATTGTGCCGCTCCCGTCACTCTGGTTAGGTTGGCATCGAAAAAAACGCTCTCGGGTGCTTTAGAGTGCCGAGTTTATTACTGCGCATTAAGAAATGACCACCTCCAACGTTTGGTTTATGTTTTATAAGCATTTTTAATTTTATTGCTTAAATCGCATTTTCTCGGCGAGCTGAGCACTTTTTCTGAATTGTGCCGCTCCCGTCACTCTGGTTAGGTTGGCATCGAAAAAAACGCTCTCGGGTGCTCTAGAGTGCCGAGTTTATTACTGCGCATTAAGAAATGACCACCTCCAACGTTTGGTTTATGTTTTATAAGCATTTTTAATTGTATTGCTTAAATCGCATTTTCTCGGCGAGCTGAGCACTTTTTCTGAATTGTGCCGCTCCCGTCACTCTGGTTAGGTTGGCATCGAAAAAAACGCTCACGGGTGCTTTAGAGTGCCGAGTTTATTACTGCGCATTAAGAAATGACCACCTCCAACGTTTGGTTTATGTTTTATAAGCATTTTTAATTTTATTGCTTAAATCGCATTTTCTCGGCGAGCTGAGCACTTTTTCTGAATTGTGCCGCTCCCGTCACTCTGGTTAGGTTGGCATCGAAAAAAACGCTCTCGGGTGCTTTAGAGTGCCGAGTTTATTACTGCGCATTAAGAAATGACCACCTCCAACGTTTGGTTTATGTTTTATAAGCATTTTTAATTTTATTGCTTAAATCGCATTTTCTCGGCGAGCTGAGCACTTTTTCTGAATTGTGCCGCTCCCGTCACTCTGGTTAGGTTGGCATCGAAAAAAACACTCTCGGGTGCTTTAGAGTGCCGAGTTTATTACTGCGCAATGACCACCTCCAACGTTTGGTTTATGTTTTATAAGCATTTTTAATTTTATTGCTTAAATCGCATTTTCTCGGCGAGCTGAGCACTTTTTCTGAATTGTGCCGCTCCCGTCACTCTGGTTAGGTTGGCATCGAAAAAAACGCTCACGGGTGCTTTAGAGTGCCGAGTTTATTACTGCGCATTAAGAAATGACCACCTCCAACGTTTGGTTTATGTTTTATAAGCATTTTTAATTTTATTGCTTAAATCGCATTTTCTCGGCGAGCTGAGCACTTTTTCTGAATTGTGCCGCTCCCGTCACTCTGGTTAGGTTGGCATCGGAAAAAACGCTCTCGGGTGCTCTAGAGTGCCGAGTTTATTACTGCGCATTAAGAAATGACCACCTCCAACGTTTGGTTTATGTTTTATAAGCATTTTTAATTTTATTGCTTAAATCGCATTTTCTCGGCGAGCTGAGCACTTTTTCTGAATTGTGCCGCTCCCGTCACTCTGGTTAGGTTGGCATCGAAAAAAACGCTCTCGGGTGCTTTAGAGTGCCGAGTTTATTACTGCGCATTAAGAAATGACCACCTCCAACGTTTGGTTTATGTTTTATAAGCATTTTTAATTTTATTGCTTAAATCGCATTTTCTCGGCGAGCTGAGCACTTTTTCTGAATTGTGCCGCTCCCGTCACTCTGGTTAGGTTGGCATCGAAAAAAACGCTCTCGGGTGCTTTAGAGTGCCGAGTTTATTACTGCGCATTAGGAAATGACCACCTCCAACGTTTGGTTTATGTTTTATAAGCATTTTTAATTTTATTGCTTAAATCGCATTTTCTCGGCGAGCTGAGCGCTTTTTCTGAATCGTGCCGCTCCCGTCACTCTGGTTAGGTTGGCATCGAAAAAAACGCTCTCGGGTGCTTTAGAGTGCCGAGTTTATTACTGCGCATTAAGAAATGACCACCTCCAACGTTTGGTTTATGTTTTATAAGCATTTTTAATTTTATTGCTTAAATCGCATTTTCTCGGCGAGCTGAGCACTTTTTCTGAATTGTGCCGCTCCCGTCACTCTGGTTAGGTTGGCATCGAAAAAAACGCTCTCGGGTGCTTTAGAGTGCCGAGTTTATTACTGCGCATTGAGAAATGACCACCTCCAACGTTTGGTTTATGTTTTATAAGCATTTTTAATTTTATTGCTTAAATCGCATTTTCTCGGCGAGCTGAGCACTTTTTCTGAATTGTGCCGCTCCCGTCACTCTGGTTAGGTTGGCATCGAAAAAAACGCTCTCGGGTGCTTTAGAGTGCCGAGTTTATTACTGCGCATTAAGAAATGACCACCTCCAACGTTTGGTTTATGTTTTATAAGCATTTTTAATTTTATTGCTTAAATCGCATTTTCTCGGCGAGCTGAGCGCTTTTTCTGAATTGTGCCGCTCCCGTCACTCTGGTTAGGTTGGCATCGAAAAAAACGCTCTCGGGTGCTTTAGAGTGCCGAGTTTATCACTGCGCATGAAGAAATGACCACCTCCAACGTTTGGTTTATGTTTTATAAGCATTTTTAATTTTATTGCTTAAATCGCATTTTCTCGGCGAGCTGAGCGCTTTTTCTGAATTGTGCCGCTCCCGTAACTCTGGTTAGGTTGGCATCGAAAAAAACGCTCTCGGGTGCTTAAGAGTGCCGAGTTTATTACTGCGCATTAAGAAATGACCACCTCCAACGTTTGGTTTATGTTTTATAAGCATTTTTAATTTTATTGCTTAAATCGCATTTTCTCGGCGAGCTGAGCACTTTTTCTGAATTGTGCCGCTCCCGTCACTCTGGTTAGGTTGGCATCGAAAAAAACGCTCTCGGGTGCTTTAGAGTGCCGAGTTTATTACTGCGCATTAAGAAATGACCACCTCCAACGTTTGGTTTATGTTTTATAAGCATTTTTAATTTTATTGCTTAAATCGCATTTTCTCGGCGAGCTGAGCACTTTTTCTGAATTGTGCCGCTCCCGTCACTCTGGTTAGGTTGGCATCGAAAAAAACGCTCTCGGGTGCTTTAGAGTGCCGAGTTATTCACTGCACATGAAGAAATGACCACCTCCAACGTTTGGTTTATGTTTTATAAGCATTTTTAATTTTATTGCTTAAATCGCATTTTCTCGGCGAGCTGAGCACTTTTTTCTGAATTGTGCCGCTCCCGTCACTCTGGTTAGGTTGGCATCGAAAAAAACGCTCTCGGGTGCTTTAGAGTGCCGAGTTTATCACTGCGCATGAAGAAATGACCACCTCCAACGTTTGGTTTATGTTTTATAAGCATTTTTAATTTTATTGCTTAAATCGCATTTTCTCGGCGAGCTGAGCGCTTTTTCTGAATTGTGCCTCTCCCGTCACTCTGGTTAGGTTGGCATCGAAAAAAACGCTCTCGGGTGCTTTAGAGTGCCGAGTTATTCACTGCGCATGAAGAAATGACCACCTCCAACGTTTGGTTTATGTTTAATAAGCATTTTTAATTTTATTGCTTAAATCGCATTTTCTCGGCGAGCTGAGCGCTTTTTCTGAATTGTGCCGCTCCCGTCACTCTGGTTAGGTTGGCATCGAAAAAAACGCTCTCGGGTGCTTTAGAGTGCCGAGTTATTCACTGCGCATGAAGAAATGACCACCTCCACCGTTTGGTTTATGTTTAATAAGCATTTTTAATTTTATTGCTTAAATCGCATTTTCTCGGCGAGCTGAGCACTTTTTCTGAATTGTGCCGCTCCCGTCACTCTGGTTAGGTTGGCATCGAAAAAAACGCTCTCGGGTGCTTTAGAGTGCCGAGTTTATTACTGCGCATTAAGAAATGACCACCTCCAACGTTTGGTTTATGTTTTATAAGCATTTTTAATTTTATTGCTTAAATCGCATTTTCTCGGCGAGCTGAGCACTTTTTCTGAATTGTGCCGCTCCCGTCACTCTGGTTAGGTTGGCATCGAAAAAAACGCTCTCGGGTGCTTTAGAGTGCCGAGTTATTCACTGCGCACGAAGAAATGACCACCTCCAACGTTTGGTTTATGTTTTATAAGCATTTTTAATTTTATTGCTTAAATCGCATTTTCTCGGCGAGCTGAGCGCTTTTTCTGAATTGTGCCGCTCCCGTCACTCTGGTTAGGTTGGCATCGAAAAAAACGCTCTCGGGTGCTTTAGAGTGCCGAGTTTATTACTGCGCATTAAGAAATGACCACCTCCAACGTTTGGTTTATGTTTTATAAGCATTTTTAATTTTATTGCTTAAATCGCATTTTCTCGGCGAGCTGAGCACTTTTTCTGAATTGTGCCGCTCCCGTCACTCTGGTTAGGTTGGCATCGAAAAAAACGCTCTCGGGTGCTTTAGAGTGCCGAGTTTATTACTGCGCATTAAGAAATGACCACCTCCAACGTTTGGTTTATGTTTTATAAGCATTTTTAATTTTATTGCTTAAATCGCATTTTCTCGGCGAGCTGAGCACTTTTTCTGAATTGTGCCGCTCCCGTCACTCTGGTTAGGTTGGCATCGAAAAAAACGCTATCGGGTGCTTTAGAGTGCCGAGTTATTCACTGCGCATGAAGAAATGACCACCTCCAACGTTTGGTTTATGTTTAATAAGCATTTTTAATTTTATTGCTTAAATCGCATTTTCTCGGCGAGCTGAGCACTTTTTCTGAATTGTGCCGCTCCCGTCACTCTGGTTAGGTTGGCATCGAAAAAAACGCTCTCGGGTGCTTTAGAGTGCCGAGTTTATTACTGCGCATTAAGAAATGACCACCTCCAACGTTTGGTTTATGTTTTATAAGCATTTTTAATTTTATTGCTTAAATCGCATTTTCTCGGCGAGCTGAGCGCTTTTTCTGAATTGTGCCGCTCCCGTCACTCTGGTTAGGTTGGCATCGAAAAAAACGCTCTCGGGTGCTTTAGAGTGCCGAGTTACTCACTGCGCATGAAGAAATGACCACCTCCAACGTTTGGTTTATGTTTAATAAGCATTTTTAATTTTATTGCTTGAATCGCATTTTCTCGGCGAGCTGAGCACTTTTTCTGAATTGTGCCGCTCCCGTCACTCTGGTTAGGTTGGCATCGAAAAAAACGCTCTCGGGTGCTTTAGAGTGCCGAGTTTATTACTGCGCATTAAGAAATGACCACCTCCAACGTTTGGTTTATGTTTTATAAGCATTTTTAATTTTATTGCTTAAATCGCATTTTCTCGGCGAGCTGAGCGCTTTTTCTGAATTGTGCCGCTCCCGTCACTCTGGTTAGGTTGGCATCGAAAAAAACGCTCTCGGGTGCTTTAGAGTGCCGAGTTATTCACTGCGCATGAAGAAATGACCACCTCCAACGTTTGGTTTATGTTTAATAAGCATTTTTAATTTTATTGCTTAAATCGCATTTTCTCGGCGAGCTGAGCACTTTTTCTGAATTGTGCCGCTCCCGTCACTCTGGTTAGGTTGGCATCGAAAAAAACGCTCTCGGGTGCTTTAGAGTGCCGAGTTTATTACTGCGCATTAAGAAATGACCACCTCCAACGTTTGGTTTATGTTTTATAAGCATTTTTAATTTTATTGCTTAAATCGCATTTTCTCGGCGAGCTGAGCACTTTTTCTGAATTGTGCCGCTCCCGTCACTCTGGTTAGGTTGGCATCGAAAAAAACGCTCTCTGGTGCTTTAGAGTGCCGAGTTTATCACTGCGCATGAAGAAATGACCACCTCCAACGTTTGGTTTATGTTTAATAAGCATTTTTAATTTTATTGCTTAAATCGCATTTTCTCGGCGAGCTGAGCACTTTTTCTGAATTGTGCCGCTCCCGTCACTCTGGTTAGGTTGGCATCGAAAAAAACGCTCTCGGGTGCTTTAGAGTGCCGAGTTATTCACTGCGCATGAAGAAATGACCACCTCCAACGTTTGGTTTATGTTTAATAAGCATTTTTAATTTTATTGCTTAAATCGCATTTTCTCGGCGAGCTGAGCGCTTTTTCTGAATTGTGCCGCTCCCGTCACTCTGGTTAGGTTGGCATCGAAAAAAACGCTCTCGGGTGCTTTAGAGTGCCGAGTTATTCACTGCGCATGAAGAAATGACCACCTCCACCGTTTGGTTTATGTTTAATAAGCATTTTTAATTTTATTGCTTAAATCGCATTTTCTCGGCGAGCTGAGCTCTTTTTCTGAATTGTGCCGCTCCCGTCACTCTGGTTAGGTTGGCATCGAAAAAAACGCTCTCGGGTGCTTTAGAGTGCCGAGTTTATTACTGCGCATTAAGAAATGACCACCTCCAACGTTTGGTTTATGTTTTATAAGCATTTTTAATTTTATTGCTTAAATCGCATTTTCTCGGCGAGCTGAGCACTTTTTCTGAAGTGTGCCGCTCCCGTCACTCTGGTTAGGTTGGCATCGAAAAAAACGCTCTCGGGTGCTTTAGAGTGCCGAGTTATTCACTGCGCACGAAGAAATGACCACCTCCAACGTTTGGTTTATGTTTTATAAGCATTTTTAATTTTATTGCTTAAATCGCATTTTCTCGGCGAGCTGAGCGCTTTTTCTGAATTGTGCCGCTCCCGTCACTCTGGTTAGGTTGGCATCGAAAAAAACGCTCTCGGGTGCTTTAGAGTGCCGAGTTTATTACTGCGCATTAAGAAATGACCACCTCCAACGTTTGGTTTATGTTTTATAAGCATTTTTAATTTTATTGCTTAAATCGCATTTTCTCGGCGAGCTGAGCACTTTTTCTGAATTGTGCCGCTCCCGTCACTCTGGTTAGGTTGGCATCGAAAAAAACGCTCTCGGGTGCTTTAGAGTGCCGAGTTTATTACTGCGCATTAAGAAATGACCACCTCCAACGTTTGGTTTATGTTTTATAAGCATTTTTAATTTTATTGCTTAAATCGCATTTTCTCGGCGAGCTGAGCACTTTTTCTGAATTGTGCCGCTCCCGTCACTCTGGTTAGGTTGGCATCGAAAAAAACGCTATCGGGTGCTTTAGAGTGCCGAGTTATTCACTGCGCATGAAGAAATGACCACCTCCAACGTTTGGTTTATGTTTAATAAGCATTTTTAATTTTATTGCTTAAATCGCATTTTCTCGGCGAGCTGAGCACTTTTTCTGAATTGTGCCGCTCCCGTCACTCTGGTTAGGTTGGCATCGAAAAAAACGCTCTCGGGTGCTTTAGAGTGCCGAGTTTATTACTGCGCATTAAGAAATGACCACCTCCAACGTTTGGTTTATGTTTTATAAGCATTTTTAATTTTATTGCTTAAATCGCATTTTCTCGGCGAGCTGAGCGCTTTTTCTGAATTGTGCCGCTCCCGTCACTCTGGTTAGGTTGGCATCGAAAAAAACGCTCTCGGGTGCTTTAGAGTGCCGAGTTACTCACTGCGCATGAAGAAATGACCACCTCCAACGTTTGGTTTATTTTTAATAAGCATTTTTAATTTTATTGCTTGAATCGCATTTTCTCGGCGAGCTGAGCACTTTTTCTGAATTGTGCCGCTCCCGTCACTCTGGTTAGGTTGGCATCGAAAAAAAACGCTCTCGGGTGCTTTAGAGTGCCGAGTTTATTACTGCGCATTAAGAAATGACCACCTCCAACGTTTGGTTTATGTTTTATAAGCATTTTTAATTTTATTGCTTAAATCGCATTTTCTCGGCGAGCTGAGCGCTTTTTCTGAATTGTGCCGCTCCCGTCACTCTGGTTAGGTTGGCATCGAAAAAAACGCTCTCGGGTGCTTTAGAGTGCCGAGTTATTCACTGCGCATGAAGAAATGACCACCTCCAACGTTTGGTTTATGTTTAATAAGCATTTTTAATTTTATTGCTTAAATCGCATTTTCTCGGCGAGCTGAGCACTTTTTCTGAATTGTGCCGCTCCCGTCACTCTGGTTAGGTTGGCATCGAAAAAAATGCTCTCGGGTGCTTTAGAGTGCCGAGTTTATTACTGCGCATTAAGAAATGACCACCTCCAACGTTTGGTTTATGTTTTATAAGCATTTTTAATTTTATTGCTTAAATCGCATTTTCTCGGCGAGCTGAGCACTTTTTCTGAATTGTGCCGCTCCCGTCACTCTGGTTAGGTTGGCATCGAAAAAAACGCTCTCTGGTGCTTTAGAGTGCCGAGTTTATCACTGCGCATGAAGAAATGACCACCTCCAACGTTTGGTTTATGTTTAATAAGCATTTTTAATTTTATTGCTTAAATCGCATTTTCTCGGCGAGCTGAGCACTTTTTCTGAATTGTGCCGCTCCCGTCACTCTGGTTAGGTTGGCATCGAAAAAAACGCTCTCGGGTGCTTTAGAGTGCCGAGTTATTCACTGCGCATGAAGAAATGACCACCTCCAACGTTTGGTTTATGTTTAATAAGCATTTTTAATTTTATTGCTTAAATCGCATTTTCTCGGCGAGCTGAGCGCTTTTTCTGAATTGTGCCGCTCCCGTCACTCTGGTTAGGTTGGCATCGAAAAAAACGCTCTCGGGTGCTTTAGAGTGCCGAGTTATTCACTGCGCATGAAGAAATGACCACCTCCACCGTTTGGTTTATGTTTAATAAGCATTTTTAATTTTATTGCTTAAATCGCATTTTCTCGGCGAGCTGAGCACTTTTTCTGAATTGTGCCGCTCCCGTCACTCTGGTTAGGTTGGCATCGAAAAAAACGCTCTCGGGTGCTTTAGAGTGCCGAGTTTATTACTGCGCATTAAGAAATGACCACCTCCAACGTTTGGTTTATGTTTTATAAGCATTTTTAATTTTATTGCTTAAATCGCATTTTCTCGGCGAGCTGAGCACTTTTTCTGAAGTGTGCCGCTCCCGTCACTCTGGTTAGGTTGGCATCGAAAAAAACGCTCTCGGGTGCTTTAGAGTGCCGAGTTATTCACTGCGCACGAAGAAATGACCACCTCCAACGTTTGGTTTATGTTTTATAAGCATTTTTAATTTTATTGCTTAAATCGCATTTTCTCGGCGAGCTGAGCGCTTTTTCTGAATTGTGCCGCTCCCGTCACTCTGATTAGGTTGGCATCGAAAAAAACGCTCTCGGGTGCTTTAGAGTGCCGAGTTTATTACTGCGCATTAAGAAATGACCACCTCCAACGTTTGGTTTATGTTTTATAAGCATTTTTAATTTTATTGCTTAAATCGCATTTTCTCGGCGAGCTGAGCACTTTTTCTGAATTGTGCCGCTCCCGTCACTCTGGTTAGGTTGGCATCGAAAAAAACGCTCTCGGGTGCTTTAGAGTGCCGAGTTTATTACTGCGCATTAAGAAATGACCACCTCCAACGTTTGGTTTATGTTTTATAAGCATTTTTAATTTTATTGCTTAAATCGCATTTTCCCGGCGAGCTGAGCACTTTTTCTGAATTGTGCCGCTCCCGTCACTCTGGTTAGGTTGGCATCGAAAAAAACGCTATCGGGTGCTTTAGAGTGCCGAGTTATTCACTGCGCATGAAGAAATGACCACCTCCAACGTTTGGTTTATGTTTAATAAGCATTTTTAATTTTATTGCTTAAATCGCATTTTCTCGGCGAGCTGAGCACTTTTTCTGAATTGTGCCGCTCCCGTCACTCTGGTTAGGTTGGCATCGAAAAAAACGCTCTCGGGTGCTTTAGAGTGCCGAGTTTATTACTGCGCATTAAGAAATGACCACCTCCAACGTTTGGTTTATGTTTTATAAGCATTTTTAATTTTATTGCTTAAATCGCATTTTCTCGGCGAGCTGAGCACTTTTTCTGAATTGTGCCGCTCCCGTCACTCTGGTTAGGTTGGCATCGAAAAAAACGCTCTCGGGTGCTTTAGAGTGCCGAGTTTATTACTGCGCATTAAGAAATGACCACCTCCAACGTTTGGTTTATGTTTTATAAGCATTTTTAATTTTATTGCTTAAATCGCATTTTCTCGGCGAGCTGAGCGCTTTTTCTGAATTGTGCCGCTCCCGTCACTCTGGTTAGGTTGGCATCGAAAAAAACGCTCTCGGGTGCTTTAGAGTGCCGAGTTATTCACTGCGCATGAAGAAATGACCACCTCCAACGTTTGGTTTATGTTTAATAAGCATTTTTAATTTTATTGCTTAAATCGCATTTTCTCGGCGAGCTGAGCACTTTTTCTGAATTGTGCCGCTCCCGTCACTCTGGTTAGGTTGGCATCGAAAAAAACGCTCTCGGGTGCTTTAGAGTGCCGAGTTTATTACTGCGCATTAAGAAATGACCACCTCCAACGTTTGGTTTATGTTTTATAAGCATTTTTAATTGTATTGCTTAAATCGCATTTTCTCGGCGAGCTGAGCACTTTTTCTGAATTGTGCCGCTCCCGTCACTCTGGTTAGGTTGGCATCGAAAAAAACGCTCTCTGGTGCTTTAGAGTGCCGAGTTTATCACTGCGCATGAAGAAATGACCACCTCCAACGTTTGGTTTATGTTTAATAAGCATTTTTAATTTTATTGCTTAAATCGCATTTTCTCGGCGAGCTGAGCACTTTTTCTGAATTGTGCCGCTCCCGTCACTCTGGTTAGGTTGGCATCGAAAAAAACGCTCTCGGGTGCTTTAGAGTGCCGAGTTATTCACTGCGCATGAAGAAATGACCACCTCCAACGTTTGGTTTATGTTTAATAAGCATTTTTAATTTTATTGCTTGAATCGCATTTTCTCGGCGAGCTGAGCGCTTTTTCTGAATTGTGCCGCTCCCGTCACTCTGGTTAGGTTGGCATCGAAAAAAACGCTCTCGGGTGCTTTAGAGTGCCGAAATATTCACTGCGCATGAAGAAATGACCACCTCCACCGTTTGGTTTATGTTTAATAAGCATTTTTAATTTTATTGCTTAAATCGCATTTTCTCGGCGAGCTGAGCACTTTTTCTGAATTGTGCCGCTCCCGTCACTCTGGTTAGGTTGGCATCGAAAAAAACGCTCTCGGGTGCTTTAGAGTGCCGAGTTTATTACTGCGCATTAAGAAATGACCACCTCCAACGTTTGGTTTATGTTTTATAAGCATTTTTAATTTTATTGCTTAAATCGCATTTTCTCGGCGAGCTGAGCACTTTTTCTGAAGTGTGCCGCTCCCGTCACTCTGGTTAGGTTGGCATCGAAAAAAACGCTCTCGGGTGCTTTAGAGTGCCGAGTTATTCACTGCGCACGAAGAAATGACCACCTCCAACGTTTGGTTTATGTTTTATAAGCATTTTTAATTTTATTGCTTAAATCGCATTTTCTCGGCGAGCTGAGCGCTTTTTCTGAATTGTGCCGCTCCCGTCACTCTGGTTAGGTTGGCATCGAAAAAAACGCTCTCGGGTGCTTTAGAGTGCCGAGTTTATTACTGCGCATTAAGAAATGACCACCTCCAACGTTTGGTTTATGTTTTATAAGCATTTTTAATTTTATTGCTTAAATCGCATTTTCTCGGCGAGCTGAGCACTTTTTCTGAATTGTGCCGCTCCCGTCACTCTGGTTAGGTTGGCATCGAAAAAAACGCTCTCGGGTGCTTTAGAGTGCCGAGTTTATTACTGCGCATTAAGAAATGACCACCTCCAACGTTTGGTTTATGTTTTATAAGCATTTTTAATTTTATTGCTTAAATCGCATTTTCTCGGCGAGCTGAGCACTTTTTCTGAATTGTGCCGCTCCCGTCACTCTGGTTAGGTTGGCATCGAAAAAAACGCTATCGGGTGCTTTAGAGTGCCGAGTTATTCACTGCGCATGAAGAAATGACCACCTCCAACGTTTGGTTTATGTTTAATAAGCATTTTTAATTTTATTGCTTAAATCGCATTTTCTCGGCGAGCTGAGCACTTTTTCTGAATTGTGCCGCTCCCGTCACTCTGGTTAGGTTGGCATCGAAAAAAACGCTCTCGGGTGCTTTAGAGTGCCGAGTTTATTACTGCGCATTAAGAAATGACCACCTCCAACGTTTGGTTTATGTTTTATAAGCATTTTTAATTTTATTGCTTAAATCGCATTTTCTCGGCGAGCTGAGCGCTTTTTCTGAATTGTGCCGCTCCCGTCACTCTGGTTAGGTTGGCATCGAAAAAAACGCTCTCGGGTGCTTTAGAGTGCCGAGTTATTCACTGCGCATGAAGAAATGACCACCTCCAACGTTTGGTTTATGTTTAATAAGCATTTTTAATTTTATTGCTTGAATCGCATTTTCTCGGCGAGCTGAGCACTTTTTCTGAATTGTGCCGCTCCCGTCACTCTGGTTAGGTTGGCATCGAAAAAAACGCTCTCGGGTGCTTTAGAGTGCCGAGTTTATTACTGCGCATTAAGAAATGACCACCTCCAACGTTTGGTTTATGTTTTATAAGCATTTTTAATTTTATTGCTTAAATCGCATTTTCTCGGCGAGCTGAGCACTTTTTCTGAATTGTGCCGCTCCCGTCACTCTGGTTAGGTTGGCATCGAAAAAAACGCTCTCTGGTGCTTTAGAGTGCCGAGTTTATCACTGCGCATGAAGAAATGACCACCTCCAACGTTTGGTTTATGTTTAATAAGCATTTTTAATTTTATTGCTTAAATCGCATTTTCTCGGCGAGCTGAGCACTTTTTCTGAATTGTGCCGCTCCCGTCACTCTGGTTAGGTTGGCATCGAAAAAAACGCTCTCGGGTGCTTTAGAGTGCCGAGTTATTCACTGCGCATGAAGAAATGACCACCTCCAACGTTTGGTTTATGTTTAATAAGCATTTTTAATTTTATTGCTTAAATCGCATTTTCTCGGCGAGCTGAGCGCTTTTTCTGAATTGTGCCGCTCCCGTCACTCTGGTTAGGTTGGCATCGAAAAAAACGCTCTCGGGTGCTTTAGAGTGCCGAGTTATTCACTGCGCATGAAGAAATGACCACCTCCACCGTTTGGTTTATGTTTAATAAGCATTTTTAATTTTATTGCTTAAATCGCATTTTCTCGGCGAGCTGAGCACTTTTTCTGAATTGTGCCGCTCCCGTCACTCTGGTTAGGTTGGCATCGAAAAAAACGCTCTCGGGTGCTTTAGAGTGCCGAGTTTATTACTGCGCATTAAGAAATGACCACCTCCAACGTTTGGTTTATGTTTTATAAGCATTTTTAATTTTATTGCTTAAATCGCATTTTCTCGGCGAGCTGAGCACTTTTTCTGAAGTGTGCCGCTCCCGTCACTCTGGTTAGGTTGGCATCGAAAAAAACGCTCTCGGGTGCTTTAGAGTGCCGAGTTATTCACTGCGCACGAAGAAATGACCACCTCCAACGTTTGGTTTATGTTTTATAAGCATTTTTAATTTTATTGCTTAAATCGCATTTTCTCGGCGAGCTGAGCGCTTTTTCTGAATTGTGCCGCTCCCGTCACTCTGGTTAGGTTGGCATCGAAAAAAACGCTCTCGGGTGCTTTAGAGTGCCGAGTTTATTACTGCGCATTAAGAAATGACCACCTCCAACGTTTGGTTTATGTTTTATAAGCATTTTTAATTTTATTGCTTAAATCGCATTTTCTCGGCGAGCTGAGCACTTTTTCTGAATTGTGCCGCTCCCGTCACTCTGGTTAGGTTGGCATCGAAAAAAACGCTCTCGGGTGCTTTAGAGTGCCGAGTTTATTACTGCGCATTAAGAAATGACCACCTCCAACGTTTGGTTTATGTTTTATAAGCATTTTTAATTTTATTGCTTAAATCGCATTTTCCCGGCGAGCTGAGCACTTTTTCTGAATTGTGCCGCTCCCGTCACTCTGGTTAGGTTGGCATCGAAAAAAACGCTATCGGGTGCTTTAGAGTGCCGAGTTATTCACTGCGCATGAAGAAATGACCACCTCCAACGTTTGGTTTATGTTTAATAAGCATTTTTAATTTTATTGCTTAAATCGCATTTTCTCGGCGAGCTGAGCACTTTTTCTGAATTGTGCCGCTCCCGTCACTCTGGTTAGGTTGGCATCGAAAAAAACGCTCTCGGGTGCTTTAGAGTGCCGAGTTTATTACTGCGCATTAAGAAATGACCACCTCCAACGTTTGGTTTATGTTTTATAAGCATTTTTAATTTTATTGCTTAAATCGCATTTTCTCGGCGAGCTGAGCACTTTTTCTGAATTGTGCCGCTCCCGTCACTCTGGTTAGGTTGGCATCGAAAAAAACGCTCTCGGGTGCTTTAGAGTGCCGAGTTTATTACTGCGCATTAAGAAATGACCACCTCCAACGTTTGGTTTATGTTTTATAAGCATTTTTAATTTTATTGCTTAAATCGCATTTTCTCGGCGAGCTGAGCGCTTTTTCTGAATTGTGCCGCTCCCGTCACTCTGGTTAGGTTGGCATCGAAAAAAACGCTCTCGGGTGCTTTAGAGTGCCGAGTTATTCACTGCGCATGAAGAAATGACCACCTCCAACGTTTGGTTTATGTTTAATAAGCATTTTTAATTTTATTGCTTAAATCGCATTTTCTCGGCGAGCTGAGCACTTTTTCTGAATTGTGCCGCTCCCGTCACTCTGGTTAGGTTGGCATCGAAAAAAACGCTCTCGGGTGCTTTAGAGTGCCGAGTTTATTACTGCGCATTAAGAAATGACCACCTCCAACGTTTGGTTTATGTTTTATAAGCATTTTTAATTTTATTGCTTAAATCGCATTTTCTCGGCGAGCTGAGCACTTTTTCTGAATTGTGCCGCTCCCGTCACTCTGGTTAGGTTGGCATCGAAAAAAACGCTCTCGGGTGCTTTAGAGTGCCAAGTTTATCACTGCGCATGAAGAAATGACCACCTCCAACGTTTGGTTTATGTTTAATAAGCATTTTTAATTTTATTGCTTAAATCGCATTTTCTCGGCGAGCTGAGCACTTTTTCTGAATTGTGCCGCTCCCGTCACTCTGGTTAGGTTGGCATCGAAAAAAACGCTCTCGGGTGCTTTAGAGTGCCGAGTTATTCACTGCGCATGAAGAAATGACCACCTCCAACGTTTGGTTTATGTTTAATAAGCATTTTTAATTGTATTGCTTAAATCGCATTTTCTCGGCGAGCTGAGCGCTTTTTCTGAATTGTGCCGCTCCCGTCACTCTGGTTAGGTTGGCATCGAAAAAAACGCTCTCGGGTGCTTTAGAGTGCCGAGTTATTCACTGCGCATGAAGAAATGACCACCTCCACCGTTTGGTTTATGTTTAATAAGCATTTTTAATTTTATTGCTTAAATCGCATTTTCTCGGCGAGCTGAGCACTTTTTCTGAATTGTGCCGCTCCCGTCACTCTGGTTAGGTTGGCATCGAAAAAAACGCTCTCGGGTGCTTTAGAGTGCCGAGTTATTCACTGCGCATGAAGAAATGACCACCTCCAACGTTTGGTTTATGTTTTATAAGCATTTTTAATTTTATTGCTTAAATCGCATTTTCTCGGCGAGCTGAGCGCTTTTTCTGAATTGTGCCGCTCCCGTCACTCTGGTTAGGTTGGCATCGAAAAAAACGCTCTCGGGTGCTTTAGAGTGCCGAGTTTATTACTGCGCATTAAGAAATGACCACCTCCAACGTTTGGTTTATGTTTTATAAGCATTTTTAATTTTATTGCCTAAATCGCATTTTCTCGGCGAGCTGAGCACTTTTTCTGAATTGTGCCGCTCCCGTCACTCTGGTTAGGTTGGCATCGAAAAAAACGCTCTCGGGTGCTTTAGAGTGCCGAGTTTATTACTGCGCATTAAGAAATGACCACCTCCAACGTTTGGTTTATGTTTTATAAGCATTTTTAATTTTATTGCTTAAATCGCATTTTCTCGGCGAGCTGAGCACTTTTTCTGAATTGTGCCGCTCCCGTCACTCTGGTTAGGTTGGCATCGAAAAAAACGCTCTCGGGTGCTTTAGAGTGCCGAGTTTATTACTGCGCATTAAGAAATGACCACCTCCAACGTTTGGTTTATGTTTTATAAGCATTTTTAATTTTATTGCTTAAATCGCATTTTCTCGGCGAGCTGAGCGCTTTTTCTGAATTGTGCCGCTCCCGTCACTCTGGTTAGGTTGGCATCGAAAAAAACGCTCTCGGGTGCTTTAGAGTGCCGAGTTATTCACTGCGCATGAAGAAATGACCACCTCCAACGTTTGGTTTATGTTTAATAAGCATTTTTAATTTTATTGCTTAAATCGCATTTTCTCGGCGAGCTGAGCACTTTTTCTGAATTGTGCCGCTCCCGTCACTCTGGTTAGGTTGGCATCGAAAAAAACGCTCTCGGGTGCTTTAGAGTGCCGAGTTTATTACTGCGCATTAAGAAATGACCACCTCCAACGTTTGGTTTATGTTTTATAAGCATTTTTAATTTTATTGCTTAAATCGCATTTTCTCGGCGAGCTGAGCGCTTTTTCTGAATTGTGCCGCTCCCGTCACTCTGGTTAGGTTGGCATCGAAAAAAACGCTCTCGGGTGCTTTAGAGTGCCGAGTTATTCACTGCGCATGAAGAAATGACCACCTCCAATGTTTGGTTTATGTTTAATAAGCATTTTAATTTTATTGCTTAAATCGCATTTTCTCGGCGAGCTGAGCGCTTTTTCTGAATTGTGCCGCTCCCGTCACTCTGGTTAGGTTGGCATCGAAAAAAACGCTCTCGGGTGCTTTAGAGTGCCGAGTTATTCACTGCGCATGAAGAAATGACCACCTCCAACGTTTGGTTTATGTTTAATAAGCATTTTTAATTTTATTGCTTAAATCGCATTTTCTCGGCGAGCTGAGCACTTTTTCTGAATTGTGCCGCTCCCGTCACTCTGGTTAGGTTGGCATCGAAAAAAACGCTCTCGGGTGCTTTAGAGTGCCGAGTTTATTACTGCGCATTAGGAAATGACCACCTCCAACGTTTGGTTATGTTTTATAAGCATTTTTAATTTTATTGCTTAAATCGCATTTTCTAGGCGAGCTGAGCGCTTTTTCTGAATTGTGCCGCTCCCGTCACTCTGGTTAGGTTGGCATCGAAAAAAACGCTCTCGGGTGCTTTAGAGTGCCGAGTTTATTACTGCGCATTAAGAAATGACCACCTCCAACGTTTGGTTTATGTTTTATAAGCATTTTTAATTTTATTGCTTAAATCGCATTTTCTCGGCGAGCTGAGCGCTTTTTCTGAATTGTGCCGCTCCCGTCACTCTGGTTAGGTTGGCATCGAAAAAAACGCTCTCGGGTGCTTTAGAGTGCCGAGTTATTCACTGCGCATTAAGAAATGACCACCTCCAACGTTTGGTTTATGTTTTATAAGCATTTTTAATTTTATTGCTTAAATCGCATTTTCTCGGCGAGCTGAGCGCTTTTTCTGAATTGTGCCGCTCCCGTCACTCTGGTTAGGTTGGCATCGAAAAAAACGCTCTCGGGTGCTTTAGAGTGCCGAGTTATTCACTGCGCATGAAGAAATGACCATCTCCAACGTTTGGTTTATGTTTAATAAGCATTTTTAATTTTATTGCTTAAATCGCATTTTCTCGGCGAGCTGAGCACTTTTTCTGAATTGTGCCGCTCCGTCACTCTGGTTAGGTTGGCATCGAAAAAAACGCTCTCGGGTGCTTTAGAGTGCCGAGTTTATTACTGCGCATTAAGAAATGACCACCTCCAACGTTTGGTTTATGTTTTATAAGCATTTTTAATTTTATTGCTTAAATCGCATTTTCTCGGCGAGCTGAGCGCTTTTTCTGAATTGTGCCGCTCCCGTCACTCTGGTTAGGTTGGCATCGAAAAAAAACGCTTTCGGGTGCTTTAGAGTGCCGAGTTATTCACTGCGCATGAAGAAATGACCAGCTCCAACGTTTGGTTTATGTTTAATAAGCATTTTTAATTTTATTGCTTAAATCGCATTTTCTCGGCGAGCTGAGCACTTTTTCTGAATTGTGCCGCTCCCGTCACTCTGGTTAGGTTGGCATCGAAAAAAAACGCTCTCGGGTGCTTTAGAGTGCCGAGTTTATTACTGCGCATTAGGAAATGACCACCTCCAACGTTTGGTTTATGTTTTATAAGCATTTTTAATTTTATTGCTTAAATCGCATTTTCTCGGCGAGCTGAGCACTTTTTCTGAATTGTGCCGCTCCCGTCACTCTGGTTATAGGTTGGCATCGAAAAAAACGCTCTCGGGTGCTTTAGAGTGCCGAGTTTATCACTGCGCATGAAGAAATGACCACCTCCAACGTTTGGTTTGTGTTTAATAAGCATTTTTAATTTTATTGCTTAAATCGCATTTTCTCGGCGAGCTGAGCACTTTTTCTGAATTGTGCCGCTCCCGTCACTCTGGTTAGGTTGGCAACGAAAAAAACGCTCTCGGGTGCTTTAGAGTGCCGACTTTATCACTGCGCATGAAGAAATGACCACCTCCAACGTTTGGTTTATGTTTTATAAGCATTTTTAATTTTATTGCTTAAATCGCATTTTCTCGGCGAGCTGAGCACTTTTTCTGAATTGTGCCGCTCCCGTCACTCTGGTTAGGTTGGCATCGAAAAAAACGCTCACGGGTGCTTTAGAGTGCCGAGTTTATTACTGCGCATTAAGAAATGACCACCTCCAACGTTTGGTTTATGTTTTATAAGCATTTTTAATTTTATTGCTTAAATCGCATTTTCTCGGCGAGCTGAGCACTTTTTCTGAATTGTGCCGCTCCCGTCACTCTGGTTAGGTTGGCATCGAAAAAAACGCTCTCGGGTGCTTTAGAGTGCCGAGTTATTCACTGCGCATGAAGAAATGACCACCTCCAACGTTTGGTTTATGTTTTATAAGCATTTTTAATTTTATTGCTTAAATCGCATTTTCTCGGCGAGCTGAGCACTTTTTCTGAATTGTGCCGCTCCCGTCACTCTGGTTAGGTTGGCATCGAAAAAAACGCTCTCGGGTGCTTTAGAGTGCCGAGTTTATCACTGCGCATGAAGAAATGACCACCTCCAACGTTTGGTTTATGTTTTATAAGCATTTTTAATTTTATTGCTTAAATCGCATTTTCTCGGCGAGCTGAGCGCTTTTTCTGAATTGTGCCGCTCCCCGTCACTCTGGTTAGGTTGGCATCGAAAAAAAACGCTCTCGGGTGCTTTAGAGTGCCGAGTTTATCACTGCGCATGAAGAAATGACCACCTCCAACGTTTGGTTTATGTTTTATAAGCATTTTTAATTTTATTGCTTAAATCGCATTTTCTCGGCGAGCTGAGCGTTTTTTCTGAATTGTGCCGCTCCCGTCACTCTGGTTAGGTTGGCATCGAAAAAAACGCTCTCGGGTGCTTTAGAGTGCCGAGTTATTCACTGCGCATGAAGAAATGGCCACCTCCAACGTTTGGTTTATGTTTAATAAGCATTTTTAATTTTATTGCTTAAATCGCATTTTCTCGGCGAGCTGAGCGCTTTTTCTGAATTGTGCCGCTCCCGTCACTCTGGTTAGGTTGGCATCGAAAAAAAACGCTCTCGGGTGCTTTAGAGTGCCGAGTTATTCACTGCGCATGAAGAAATGACCACCTCCAACGTTTGGTTTATGTTTAATAAGCATTTTTAATTTTATTGCTTAAATCGCATTTTCTCGGCGAGCTGAGCACTTTTCTGAATTGTGCCGCTCCCGTCACTCTGGTTAGGTTGGCATCGAAAAAAACGCTCTCGGGTGCTTTAGAGTGCCGAGTTTATTACTGCGCATTAGGAAATGACCACCTCCAACGTTTGGTTTATGTTTTATAAGCATTTTTAATTTTATTGCTTAAATCGCATTTTCTCGGCGAGCTGAGCGCTTTTTCTGAATTGTGCCGCTCCCGTCACTCTGGTTAGGTTGGCATCGAAAAAAACGCTCTCGGGTGCTTTAGAGTGCCGAGTTTATTACTGCGCATTAAGAAATGACCACCTCCAACGTTTGGTTTATGTTTTATAAGCATTTTTAATTTTATTGCTTAAATCGCATTTTCTCGGCGAGCTGAGCACTTTTTCTGAATTGTGCCGCTCCCGTCACTCTGGTTAGGTTGGCATCGAAAAAAACGCTCTCGGGTGCTTTAGAGTGCCGAGTTTATTACTGCGCATTGAGAAATGACCACCTCCAACGTTTGGTTTATGTTTTATAAGCATTTTTAATTTTATTGCTTAAATCGCATTTTCTCGGCGAGCTGAGCACTTTTTCTGAATTGTGCCGCTCCCGTCACTCTGGTTAGGTTGGCATCGAAAAAAACGCTCTCGGGTGCTTTAGAGTGCCGAGTTTATTACTGCGCATTAAGAAATGACCACCTCCAACGTTTGGTTTATGTTTTATAAGCATTTTTAATTTTATTGCTTAAATCGCATTTTCTCGGCGAGCTGAGCGCTTTTTCTGAATTGTGCCGCTCCCGTCACTCTGGTTAGGTTGGCATCGAAAAAAACACTCTCGGGTGCTTTAGAGTGCCGAGTTTATCACTGCGCATGAAGAAATGACCACCTCCAACGTTTGGTTTATGTTTTATAAGCATTTTTAATTTTATTGCTTAAATCGCATTTTCTCGGCGAGCTGAGCGCTTTTTCTGAATTGTGCCGCTCCCGTAACTCTGGTTAGGTTGGCATCGAAAAAAACGCTCTCGGGTGCTTTAGAGTGCCGAGTTTATCACTGCGCATGAAGAAATGACCACTTCCAACGTTTGGTTTATGTTTTATAAGCATTTTTAATTTTATTGCTTAAATCGCATTTTCTCGGCGAGCTGAGCACTTTTTCTGAATTGTGCCGCTCCCGTCACTCTGGATAGGTTGGCATCGAAAAAAACGCTCTCGGGTGCTCTAGAGTGCCGAGTTTATTACTGCGCATTAAGAAATGACCACCTCCAACGTTTGGTTTATGTTTTATAAGCATTTTTAATTTTATTGCTTAAATCGCATTTTCTCGGCGAGCTGAGCACTTTTTCTGAATTGTGCCGCTCCCGTCACTCTGGTTAGGTTGGCATCGAAAAAAACGCTCTCGGGTGCTTTAGAGTGCCGAGTTATTCACTGCGCATGAAGAAATGACCACCTCCAACGTTTGGTTTATGTTTAATAAGAATTTTTAATTTTATTGCTTAAATCGCATTTTCTCGGCGAGCTGAGCACTTTTTCTGAATTGTGCCGCTCCCGTCACTCTGGTTAGGTTGGCATCGAAAAAAACACTCTCCGCTGCTTTAGAGTGCCGAGTTTATTACTGCGCATTAGGAAATGACCACCTCCAACGTTTGGTTTATGTTTTATAAGCATTTTTAATTTTATTGCTTAAATCGCATTTTCTCGGCGAGCTGAGCGCTTTTTCTGAATTGTGCCGCTCCCGTCACTCTGGTTAGGTTGGCATCGAAAAAAACGCTCTCGGGTGCTTTAGAGTGCCGAGTTTATTACTGCGCATTAAGAAATGACCACCTCCAACGTTTGGTTTATGTTTTATAAGCATTTTTAATTTTATTGCTTAAATCGCATTTTCTCGGCGAGCTGAGCACTTTTTCTGAATTGTGCCGCTCCCGTCACTCTGGTTAGGTTGGCATCGAAAAAAACGCTCTCGGGTGCTTTAGAGTGCCGAGTTTATTACTGCGCTTTAAGAAATGACCACCTCCAACGTTTGGTTTATGTTTTATAAGCATTTTTAATTTTATTGCTTAAATCGCATTTTCTCGGCGAGCTGAGCACTTTTTCTGAATTGTGCCGCTCCCGTCACTCTGGTTAGGTTGGCATCGAAAAAAACGCTCTCGGGTGCTTTGGAGTGCCGAGTTTATTACTGCGCATTAAGAAATGACCACCTCCAACGTTTGGTTTATGTTTTATAAGCATTTTTAATTTTATTGCTTAAATCGCATTTTCTCGGCGAGCTGAGCACTTTTTCTGAATTGTGCCGCTCCCGTCACTCTGGTTAGGTTGGCATCGAAAAAAACGCTCTCGGGTGCTTTAGAGTGCCGAGTTATTCACTGCGCATGAAGAAATGACCACCTCCAACGTTTGGTTTATGTTTTATAAGCATTTTTAATTTTATTGCTTAAATCGCATTTTCTCGGCGAGCTGAGCACTTTTTCTGAATTGTGCCGCTCCCGTCACTCTGGTTAGGTTGGCATCGAAAAAAACGCTCTCGGGTGCTTTAGAGTGCCGAGTTTATCACTGCGCATGAAGAAATGACCACCTCCAACGTTTGGTTTATGTTTTATAAGCATTTTTAATTTTATTGCTTAAATCGCATTTTCTCGGCGAGCTGAGCGCTTTTTCTGAATTGTGCCGCTCCCGTCACTCTGGTTAGGTTGGCATCGAAAAAAACGCTCTCGGGTGCTTTAGAGTGCCGAGTTATTCACTGCGCATGAAGAAATGACCACCTCCAATGTTTGGTTTATGTTTAATAAGCATTTTTAATTTTATTGCTTAAATCGCATTTTCTCGGCGAGCTGAGCGCTTTTTCTGAATTGTGCCGCTCCCGTCACTCTGGTTAGGTTGGCATCGAAAAAAACGCTCTCGGGTTCTTTAGAGTGCCGAGTTATTCACTGCGCATGAAGAAATGACCACCTCCAACGTTTGGTTTATGTTTAATAAGAATTTTTAATTTTATTGCTTAAATCGCATTTTCTCGGCGAGCTGAGCACTTTTTCTGAATTGTGCCGCTCCCGTCACTCTGGTTAGGTTGGCATCGAAAAAAACGCTCTCGGGTGCTTTAGAGTGCCGAGTTTATTACTGCGCATTAGGAAATGACCACCTCCAACGTTTGGTTTATGTTTTATAAGCATTTTTAATTTTATTGCTTAAATCGCATTTTCTCGGCGAGCTGAGCGCTTTTTCTGAATTGTGCCGCTCCCGTCACTCTGGTTAGGTTGGCATCGAAAAAAACGCTCTCGGGTGCTTTAGAGTGCCGAGTTTATTACTGCGCATTAAGAAATGACCACCTCCAACGTTTGGTTATAAGCATTTTTAATTTTATTGCTTAAATCGCATTTTCTCGGCGAGCTGAGCACTTTTTCTGAATTGTGCCGCTCCCGTCACTCTGGTTAGGTTGGCATCGAAAAAAACGCTCTCGGGTGCTTTAGAGTGCCGAGTTTATTACTGCGCTTTAAGAAATAACCACCTCCAACGTTTGGTTTATGTTTTATAAGCATTTTTAATTTTATTGCTTAAATCGCATTTTCTCGGCGAGCTGAGCACTTTTTCTGAATTGTGCCGCTCCCGTCACTCTGGTTAGGTTGGCATCGAAAAAAACGCTCTCAGGTGCTTTAGAGTGCCGAGTTTATTACTGCGCATTAAGAAATGACCACCTCCAACGTTTGGTTTATGTTTTATAAGCATTTTTAATTTTATTGCTTAAATCGCATTTTCTCGGCGAGCTGAGCACTTTTTCTGAATTGTGCCGCTCCCGTCACTCTGGTTAGGTTGGCATCGAAAAAAACGCTCTCGGGTGCTTTAGAGTGCCGAGTTATTCACTGCGCACGAAGAAATGACCACCTCCAACGTTTGGTTTATGTTTTATAAGCATTTTTAATTTTATTGCTTAAATCGCATTTTCTCGGCGAGCTGAGCGCTTTTTCTGAATTGTGCCGCTCCCGTCACTCTGGTTAGGTTGGCATCGAAAAAAACGCTCTCGGGTGCTTTAGAGTGCCGAGTTTATTACTGCGCATTAAGAAATGACCACCTCCAACGTTTGGTTTATGTTTTATAAGCATTTTTAATTTTATTGCTTAAATCGCATTTTCTCGGCGAGCTGAGCACTTTTTCTGAATTGTGCCGCTCCCGTCACTCTGGTTAGGTTGGCATCGAAAAAAACGCTCTCGGGTGCTTTAGAGTGCCGAGTTTATTACTGCGCATTAAGAAATTACCACCTCCAACGTTTGGTTTATGTTTTATAAGCATTTTTAATTTTATTGCTTAAATCGCATTTTCTCGGCGAGCTGAGCACTTTTTCTGAATTGTGCCGCTCCCGTCACTCTGGTTAGGTTGGCATCGAAAAAAACGCTATCGGGTGCTTTAGAGTGCCGTGTTATTCACTGCGCATGAAGAAATGACCACCTCCAACGTTTGGTTTATGTTTAATAAGCATTTTTAATTTTATTGCTTAAATCGCATTTTCTCGGCGAGCTGAGCACTTTTTCTGAATTGTGCCGCTCCCGTCACTCTGGTTAGGTTGGCATCGAAAAAAACGCTCTCGGGTGCTTTAGAGTGCCGAGTTTATTACTGCGCATTAAGAAATGACCACCTCCAACGTTTGGTTTATGTTTTATAAGCATTTTTAATTTTATTGCTTAAATCGCATTTTCTCGGCGAGCTGAGCGCTTTTTCTGAATTGTGCCGCTCCCGTCACTCTGGTTAGGTTGGCATCGAAAAAAACGCTCTCGGGTGCTTTAGAGTGCCGAGTTATTCACTGCGCATGAAGAAATGACCACCTCCAACGTTTGGTTTATGTTTAATAAGCATTTTTAATTTTATTGCTTAAATCGCATTTTCTCGGCGAGCTGAGCACTTTTTCTGAATTGTGCCGCTCCCGTCACTCTGGTTAGGTTGGCATCGAAAAAAACGCTCTCGGGTGCTTTAGAGTGCCGAGTTTATTACTGCGCATTAAGAAATGACCACCTCCAACGTTTGGTTTATGTTTTATAAGCATTTTTAATTTTATTGCTTAAATCGCATTTTCTCGGCGAGCTGAGCGCTTTTTCTGAATTGTGCCGCTCCCGTCACTCTGGTTAGGTTGGCATCGAAAAAAACGCTCTCGGGTGCTTTAGAGTGCCGAGTTATTCACTGCGCATGAAGAAATGACGTTTATGTTTTATAAGCATTTTTAACTTTATTGCTTAAATCGCATTTTCTCGGCGAGCTGAGCACTTTTTCTGAATTGTGCCGCTCCCGTCACTCTGGTTAGGTTGGCATCGAAAAAAACGCTCTCGGGTGCTTTAGAGTGCCGAGTTTATCACTGCGCATGAAGAAATGACCACCTCCAACGTTTGGTTTATGTTTTATAAGCATTTTTAATTTTATTGCTTAAATCGCATTTTCTCGGCGAGCTGAGCGCTTTTTCTGAATTGTGCCGCTCCCGTCACTCTGGTTAGGTTGGCATCGAAAAAAACGCTCTCGGGTGCTTTAGAGTGCCGAGTTTATCACTGCGCATGAAGAAATGACCACCTCCAACGTTTGGTTTATGTTTTATAAGCATTTTTAATTTTATTGCTTAAATCGCATTTTCGCGGCGAGCTGAGCACTTTTTCTGAATTGTGCCGCTCCCGTCACTCTGGTTAGGTTGGCATCGAAAAAAACGCTCTCGGGTGCTCTAGAGTGCCGAGTTTATTACTGCGCATTAAAAAATGACCACCTCCAACGTTTGGTTTATGTTTTATAAGCATTTTTAATTTTATTGCTTAAATCGCATTTTCTCGGCGAGCTGAGCACTTTTTCTGAATTGTGCCGCTCCCGTCACTCTGGTTAGGTTGGCATCGAAAAAAACGCTCTCGGGTGCTTTAGAGTGCCGAGTTATTCACTGCGCATGAAGAATTGACCACCTCCAACGTTTGGTTTATGTTTTATAAGCATTTTTAATTTTATTGCTTAAATCGCATTTTCTCGGCGAGCTGAGCACTTTTTCTGAATTGTGCCGCTCCCGTCACTCTGGTTAGGTTGGCATCGAAAAAAACGCTCTCGGGTGCTTTAGAGTGCCGAGTTTATCACTGCGCATGAAGAAATGACCACTTCCAACGTTTGGTTTATGTTTTATAAGCATTTTTAATTTTATTGCTTAAATCGCATTTTCTCGGCGAGCTGAGCACTTTTTCTGACTTGTGCCGCTCCCGTCACTCTGGTTAGGTTGGCATCGAAAAAAACGCTCTCGGGTGCTTTAGAGTGCCGAGTTTATTACTGCGCATTAAGAAATGACCACCTCCAACGTTTGGTTTATGTTTTATAAGCATTTTTAATTTTATTGCTTAAATCGCATTTTCTCGGCGAGCTGAGCGCTTTTTCTGAATTGTGCCGCTCCCGTCACTCTGGTTAGGTTGGCATCGAAAAAAACGCTCTCGGGTGCTTTAGAGTGCCGAGTTTATCACTGCGCATGAAGAAATGACCACCTCCAACGTTTGGTTTATGTTTTATAAGCATTTTTAATTTTATTGCTTAAATCGCATTTTCTCGGCGAGCTGAGCGCTTTTTCTGAATTGTGCCGCTCCCGTAACTCTGGTTAGGTTGGCATCGAAAAAAACGCTCTCGGGTGCTTTAGAGTGCCGAGTTTATCACTGCGCATGAAGAAATGACCACTTCCAACGTTTGGTTTATGTTTTATAAGCATTTTTAATTTTATTGCTTAAATCGCATTTTCTCGGCGAGCTGAGCACTTTTTCTGAATTGTGCCGCTCCCGTCACTCTGGTTAGGTTGGCATCGAAAAAAACGCTCTCGGGTGCTCTAGAGTGCCGAGTTTATTACTGCGCATTAAGAAATGACCACCTCCAACGTTTGGTTTATGTTTTATAAGCATTTTTAATTTTATTGCTTAAATCGCAATTTCTCGGCGAGCTGAGCACTTTTTCTGAATTGTGCCGCTCCGTCACTCTGGTTAGGTTGGCATCGAAAAAAACGCTCTCGGGTGCTTTAGAGTGCCGAGTTTATTACTGCGCATTAAGAAATGACCACCTCCAACGTTTGGTTTATGTTTTATAAGCATTTTTAATTTTATTGCTTAAATCGCATTTTCTCGGCGAGCTGAGCACTTTTTCTGAATTGTGCCGCTCCCGTCACTCTGGTTAGGTTGGCATCGAAAAAAACGCTCTCGGGTGCTTTAGAGTGCCGAGTTATTCACTGCGCATGAAGAAATGACCACCTCCAACGTTTGGTTTATGTTTTATAAGCATTTTTAATTTTATTGCTTAAATCGCATTTTCTCGGCGAGCTGAGCACTTTTTCTGAATTGTGCCGCTCCCGTCACTCTGGTTAGGTTGGCATCGAAAAAAACGCTCTCGGGTGCTTTAGAGTGCCGAGTTTATCACTGCGCATGAAGAAATGACCACCTCCAACGTTTGGTTTATGTTTTATAAGCATTTTTAATTTTATTGCTTAAATCGCATTTTCTCGGCGAGCTGAGCGCTTTTTCTGAATTGTGCCGCTCCCGTCACTCTGGTTAGGTTGGCATCGAAAAAAACGCTCTCGGGTGCTTTAGAGTGCCGAGTTATTCACTGCGCATGAAGAAATGACCACCTCCAATGTTTGGTTTATGTTTAATAAGCATTTTTAATTTTATTGCTTAAATCGCATTTTCTCGGCGAGCTGAGCGCTTTTTCTGAATTGTGCCGCTCCCGTCACTCTGGTTAGGTTGGCATCGAAAAAAACGCTCTCGGGTGCTTTAGAGTGCCGAGTTATTCACTGCGCATGAAGAAATGACCACCTCCAACGTTTGGTTTATGTTTAATAAGCATTTTTAATTTTATTGCTTAAATCGCATTTTCTCGGCGAGCTGAGCACTTTTTCTGAATTGTGCCGCTCCCGTCACTCTGGTTAGGTTGGCATCGAAAAAAACGCTCTCGGGTGCTTTAGAGTGCCGAGTTTATTACTGCGCATTAAGAAATGACCACCTCCAACGTTTGGTTTATGTTTTATAAGCATTTTTAATTTTATTGCTTAAATCGCATTTTCTCGGCGAGCTGAGCACTTTTTCTGAATTGTGCCGCTCCCGTCACTCTGGTTAGGTTGGCATCGAAAAAAACGCTCTCGGGTGCTTTAGAGTGCCGAGTTTATTACTGCGCATTAAGAAATGACCACCTCCAACGTTTGGTTTATGTTTTATAAGCATTTTTAATTTTATTGCTTAAATCGCATTTTCTCGGCGAGCTGAGCACTTTTTCTGATTTGTGCCGCTCCCGTCACTCTGGTTAGGTTGGCATCGAAAAAAACGCTCTCGGGTGCTTTAGAGTGCCGAGTTATTCACTGTGCATGAAGAAATGACCACCTCCAACGTTTGGTTTATGTTTAATAAGAATTTTTAATTTTATTGCTTGAATCGCATTTTCTCGGCGAGCTGAGCACTTTTTCTGAATTGTGCCGCTCCCGTCACTCTGGTTAGGTTGGCATCGATAAAAACGCTCTCGGGTGCTTTAGAGTGCCGAGTTTATCACTGCGCATGAAGAAATGACCACCTCCAACGTTTGGTTTACGTTTTATAAGCATTTTTAATTTTATTGCTTAAATCGCATTTTCTCGGCGAGCTGAGCACTTTTTCTGAATTGTGCCGCTCCCGTCACTCTGGTTAGGTTGGCATCGAAAAAAACGCTCTCGGGTGCTTTAGAGTGCCGAGTTTATCACTGCGCATGAAGAAATGACCACCTCCAACGTTTGGTTTATGTTTTATAAGCATTTTTAATTTTATTGCTTAAATCGCATTTTCTCGGCGAGCTGAGCGCTTTTTCTGAATTGTGCCGCTCCCGTCACTCTGGTTAGGTTGGCATCGAAAAAAACGCTCTCGGGTGCTTTAGAGTGCCGAGTTTATTACTGCGCATTAAGAAATGACCACCTCCAACGTTTGGTTTATGTTTTATAAGCATTTTTAATTTTATTGCTTAAATCGCATTTTCTCGGCGAGCTGAGCACTTTTTCTGAATTGTGCCGCTCCCGTCACTCTGGTTAGGTTGGCATCGAAAAAAACGCTCTCGGGTGCTTTAGAGTGCCGAGTTTATTACTGCGCATTAAGAAATGACCACCTCCAACGTTTGGTTTATGTTTTATAAGCATTTTTAATTTTATTGCTTAAATCGCATTTTCTCGGCGAGCTGAGCACTTTTTCTGAATTGTGCCGCTCCCGTCACTCTGGTTAGGTTGGCATCGAAAAAAACGCTATCGGGTGCTTTAGAGTGCCGAGTTATTCACTGCGCATGAAGAAATGACCACCTCCAACGTTTGGTTTATGTTTAATAAGCATTTTTAATTTTATTGCTTAAATCGCATTTTCTCGGCGAGCTGAGCACTTTTTCTGAATTGTGCCGCTCCCGTCACTCTGGTTAGGTTGGCATCGAAAAAAACGCTCTCGGGTGCTTTAGAGTGGCGAGTTTATTACTGCGCATTAAGAAATGACCACCTCCAACGTTTGGTTTATGTTTTATAAGCATTTTTAATTGTATTGCTTAAATCGCATTTTCTCGGCGAGCTGAGCACTTTTTCTGAATTGTGCCGCTCCCGTCACTCTGGTTAGGTTGGCATCGAAAAAAACGCTCTCGGGTGCTTTAGAGTGCCGAGTTTATTACTGCGCATTAAGAAATGACCACCTCCAACGTTTGGTTTATGTTTTATAAGCATTTTTAATTTTATTGCTTAAATCGCATTTTCTCGGCGAGCTGAGCGCTTTTTCTGAATTGTGCTGCTCCCGTCACTCTGGTTAGGTTGGCATCGAAAAAAACCCTCTCGGGTGCTTTAGAGTGCCGAGTTATTCACTGCGCATGAAGAAATGACCACCTCCAACGTTTGGTTTATGTTTAATAAGCATTTTTAATTTTATTGCTTAAATCGCATTTTCTCGGCGAGCTGAGCACTTTTTCTGAATTGTGCCGCTCCCGTCACTCTGGTTAGGTTGGCATCGAAAAAAACGCTCTCGGGTGCTTTAGAGTGCCGAGTTTATTACTGCGCATTAAGAAATGACCACCTCCAACGTTTGGTTTATGTTTTATAAGCATTTTTAATTTTATTGCTTAAATCGCATTTTCTCGGCGAGCTGAGCACTTTTTCTGAATTGTGCCGCTCCCGTCACTCTGGTTAGGTTGGCATCGAAAAAAACGCTCTCGGGTGCTTTAGAGTGCCGAGTTTATTACTGCGCATTAAGAAATGACCACCTCCAACGTTTGCTTTATGTTTTATAAGCATTTTTAATTTTATTGCTTAAATCGCATTTTCTCGGCGAGCTGAGCACTTTTTCTCAATTGTGCCGCTCCCGTCACTTGGCATCGAAAAAAACGCTCTCGGGTGCTTTAGAGTGCCGAGTTATTCACTGCGCATGAAGAAATGACCACCTCCAACGTTTGGTTTATGTTTTATAAGCATTTTTAATTTTATTGCTTAAATCGCATTTTCTCGGCGAGCTGAGCACTTTTTCTGAATTGTGCCGCTCCCGTCACTCTGGTTAGGTTGGCATCGAAAAAAACGCTCTCGGGTGCTTTAGAGTGCCGAGTTTATTACTGCGCATTAAGAAATGACCACCTCCAACGTTTGGTTTATGTTTTATAAGCATTTTTAATTTTATTGCTTAAATCGCATTTTCTCGGCGAGCTGAGCGCTTTTTCTGAATTGTGCCGCTCCCGTCACTCTGGTTAGGTTGGCATCGAAAAAAACGCTCTCGGGTGCTTTAGAGTGCCGAGTTATTCACTGCGCATGAAGAAATGACCACCTCCAACGTTTGGTTTATGTTTAATAAGCATTTTTAATTTTATTGCTTAAATCGCATTTTCTCGGCGAGCTGAGCACTTTTTCTGAATTGTGCCGCTCCCGTCACTCTGGTTAGGTTGGCATCGAAAAAAACGCTCTCGGGTGCTTTAGAGTGCCGAGTTTATTACTGCGCATTAAGAAATGACCACCTCCAACGTTTTGTTTATGTTTTATAAGCATTTTTAATTTTATTGCTTAAATCGCATTTTCTCGGCGAGCTGAGCACTTTTTCTGAATTGTGCCGCTCCCGTCACTCTGGTTAGGTTGGCATCGAAAAAAACGCTCTCGGGTGCTTTAGAGTGCCGAGTTTATCACTGCGCATGAAGAAATGACCACCTCCAACGTTTGGTTTATGTTTAATAAGCATTTTTAATTTTATTGCTTAAATCGCATTTTCTCGGCGAGCTGAGCACTTTTTCTGAATTGTGCCGCTCCCGTCACTCTGGTTAGGTTGGCATCGAAAAAAACGCTCTCGGGTGCTTTAGAGTGCCGACTTTATCACTGCGCATGAAGAAATGACCACCTCCAACGTTTGGTTTATGTTTTATAAGCATTTTTAATTTTATTGCTTAAATCGCATTTTCTCGGCGAGCTGAGCACTTTTTCTGAATTGTGCCGCTCCCGTCACTCTGGTTAGGTTGGCATCGAAAAAAACGCTCACGGGTGCTTTAGAGTGCCGAGTTTATTACTGCGCATTAAGAAATGACCACCTCCAACGTTTGGTTTATGTTTTATAAGCATTTTTAATTTTATTGCTTAAATCGCATTTTCTCGGCGAGCTGAGCACTTTTTCTGAATTGTGCCGCTCCCGTCACTCTGGTTAGGTTGGCATCGAAAAAAACGCTCTCGGGTGCTTTAGAGTGCCGAGTTATTCACTGCGCATGAAGAAATGACCACCTCCAACGTTTGGTTTATGTTTTATAAGCATTTTTAATTTTATTGCTTAAATCGCATTTTCTCGGCGAGCTGAGCACTTTTTCTGAATTGTGCCGCTCCCGTCACTCTGGTTAGGTTGGCATCGAAAAAAACGCTCTCGGGTGCTTTAGAGTGCCGAGTTTATTACTGCGCATTAAGAAATGACCACCTCCAACGTTTTGTTTATGTTTTATAAGCATTTTTAATTTTATTGCTTAAATCGCATTTTCTCGGCGAGCTGAGCACTTTTTCTGAATTGTGCCGCTCCCGTCACTCTGGTTAGGTTGGCATCGAAAAAAACGCTCTCGGGTGCTTTAGAGTGCCGAGTTTATCACTGCGCATGAAGAAATGACCACCTCCAACGTTTGGTTTATGTTTAATAAGCATTTTTAATTTTATTGCTTAAATCGCATTTTCTCGCCGAGCTGAGCACTTTTTCTGAATTGTGCCGCTCCCGTCACTCTGGTTAGGTTGGCATCGAAAAAAACGCTCTCGGGTGCTTTAGAGTGCCGACTTTATCACTGCGCATGAAGAAATGACCACCTCCAACGTTTGGTTTATGTTTTATAAGCATTTTTAATTTTATTGCTTAAATCGCATTTTCTCGGCGAGCTGAGCACTTTTTCTGAATTGTGCCGCTCCCGTCACTCTGGTTAGGTTGGCATCGAAAAAAACGCTCACGGGTGCTTTAGAGTGCCGAGTTTATTACTGCGCATTAAGAAATGACCACCTCCAACGTTTGGTTTATGTTTTATAAGCATTTTTAATTTTATTGCTTAAATCGCATTTTCTCGGCGAGCTGAGCACTTTTTCTGAATTGTGCCGCTCCCGTCACTCTGGTTAGGTTGGCATCGAAAAAAACGCTCTCGGGTGCTTTAGAGTGCCGAGTTATTCACTGCGCATGAAGAAATGACCACCTCCAACGTTTGGTTTATGTTTTATAAGCATTTTTAATTTTATTGCTTAAATCGCATTTTCTCGGCGAGCTGAGCGCTTTTTCTGAATTGTGCCGCTCCCGTAACTCTGGTTAGGTTGGCATCGAAAAAAACGCTCTCGGGTGCTTTAGAGTGCCGAGTTTATTACTGCGCATTAAGAAATGACCACCTCCAACGTTTGGTTTATGTTTTATAAGCATTTTTAATTTTATTGCTTAAATCGCATTTTCTCGGCGAGCTGAGCACTTTTTCTGAATTGTGCCGCTCCCGTCACTCTGGTTAGGTTGGCATCGAAAAAAACGCTCTCGGGTGCTTTAGAGTGCCGAGTTTATTACTGCGCATTAAGAAATGACCACCTCCAACGTTTGGTTTATGTTTTATAAGCATTTTTAATTTTATTGCTTAAATCGCATTTTCTCGGCGAGCTGAGCACTTTTTCTGAATTGTGCCGCTCCCGTCACTCTGGTTAGGTTGGCATCGAAAAAAAACGCTCACGGGTGCTTTAGAGTGCCGAGTTTATTACTGCGCATTAAGAAATGACCACCTCCAACGTTTGGTTTATGTTTTATAAGCATTTTTAATTTTATTGCTTAAATCGCATTTTCTCGGCGAGCTGAGCACTTTTTCTGAATTGTGCCGCTCCCGTCACTCTGGTTAGGTTGGCATCGAAAAAAACGCTCTCGGGTGCTTTAGAGTGCCGAGTTATTCACTGCGCATGGACAAATGACCACCTCCAACGTTTGGTTTATGTTTTATAAGCATTTTTAATTTTATTGCTTAAATCGCATTTTCTCGGCGAGCTGAGCACTTTTTCTGAATTGTGCCGCTCCCGTCACTCTGGTTAGGTTGGCATCGAAAAAAACGCTCTCGGGTGCTTTAGAGTGCCGAGTTTATCACTGCGCATGAAGAAATGACCACCTCCAACGTTTGGTTTATGTTTTATAAGCATTTTTAATTTTATTGCTTAAATCGCATTTTCTCGGCGAGCTGAGCGCTTTTTCTGAATTGTGCCGCTCCCGTCACTCTGGTTAGGTTGGCATCGAAAAAAACGCTCTCGGGTGCTTTAGAGTGCCGAGTTTATCACTGCGCATGAAGAAATGACCACTTCCAACGTTTGGTTTATGTTTTATAAGCATTTTTAATTTTATTGCTTAAATCGCATTTTCTCGGCGAGCTGAGCGCTTTTTCTGAATTGTGCCGCTCCCGTCACTCTGGTTAGGTTGGCATCGAAAAAAACGCTCTCGGGTGCTTTAGAGTGCCGAGTTATTCACTGCGCATGAAGAAATGACCACCTCCAACGTTTGGTTTATGTTTTATAAGCATTTTTAATTTTATTGCTTAAATCGCATTTTCTCGGCGAGCTGAGCACTTTTTCTGAATTGTGCCGCTCCCGTCACTCTGGTTAGGTTGGCATCGAAAAAAACGCTCTCGGGTGCTTTAGAGTGCCGAGTTTATCACTGCGCATGAAGAAATGACCACCTCCAACGTTTGGTTTATGTTTTATAAGCATTTTTAATTTTATTGCTTAAATCGCATTTTCTCGGCGAGCTGAGCGCTTTTTCTGAATTGTGCCGCTCCCGTCACTCTGGTTAGGTTGGCATCGAAAAAAACGCTCTCGGGTGCTTTAGAGTGCCGAGTTATTCACTGCGCATGAAGAAATGACCACCTCCAATGTTTGGTTTATGTTTAATAAGCATTTTTAATTTTATTGCTTAAATCGCATTTTCTCGGCGAGCTGAGCACTTTTTCTGAATTGTGCCGCTCCCGTCACTCTGGTTAGGTTGGCATCGAAAAAAACGCTATCGGGTGCTTTAGAGTGCCGAGTTATTCACTGCGCATGAAGAAATGACCACCTCCAACGTTTGTTTGGTTTATGTTTAATAAGCATTTTTAATTTTATTGCTTAAATCGCATTTTCTCGGCGAGCTGAGCACTTTTTCTGAATTGTGCCGCTCCCGTCACTCTGGTTAGGTTGGCATCGAAAAAAACGCTCTCGGGTGCTTTAGAGTGCCGAGTTTATTACTGCGCATGAAGAAATGACCACCTCCAATGTTTGGTTTATGTTTAATAAGCATTTTTAATTTTATTGCTTAAATCGCATTTTCTCGGCGAGCTGAGCACTTTTTCTGAATTGTGCCGCTCCCGTCACTCTGGTTAGGTTGGCATCGAAAAAAACGCTATCGGGTGCTTTAGAGTGCCGAGTTATTCACTGCGCATGAAGAAATGACCACCTCCAACGTTTGTTTGGTTTATGTTTAATAAGCATTTTTAATTTTATTGCTTAAATCGCATTTTCTCGGCGAGCTGAGCACTTTTTCTGAATTGTGCCGCTCCCGTCACTCTGGTTAGGTTGGCATCGAAAAAAACGCTCTCGGGTGCTTTAGAGTGCCGAGTTTATTACTGCGCATTAAGAAATGACCACCTCCAACGTTTGGTTTATGTTTTATAAGCATTTTTTATTTTATTGCTTAAATCGCATTTTCTCGGCGAGCTGAGCGCTTTTTCTGAATTGTGCCGCTCCCGTCACTCTGGTTAGGTTGGCATCGAAAAAAACGCTCTCGGGTGCTTTCGAGTGCCGAGTTTATCACTGCGCATGAAGAAATGACCACCTCCAACGTTTGGTTTATGTTTTATAAGCATTTTTAATTTTATTGCTTAAATCGCATTTTCTCGGCGAGCTGAGCGCTTTTTCTGAATTGTGCCGCTCCCGTAACTCTAGTTAGGTTGGCATCGAAAAAAACGCTCTCGGGTGCTTTAGAGTGCCGAGTTTATCACTGCGCATGAAGAAATGACCACTTCCAACGTTTGGTTTATGTTTTATAAGCATTTTTAATTTTATTGCTTAAATCGCATTTTCTCGGCGAGCTGAGCACTTTTTCTGACTTGTGCCGCTCCCGTCACTCTGGTTAGGTTGGCATCGAAAAAAAAGCTCTCGGGTGCTCTAGAGTGCCGAGTTTATTACTGCGCATTAAGAAATGACCACCTCCAACGTTTGGTTTATGTTTTATAAGCATTTTTAATTTTATTGCTTAAATCGCATTTTCTCGGCGAGCTGAGCACTTTTTCTGAATTGTGCCGCTCCCGTCACTCTGGTTAGGTTGGCATCGAAAAAAACGCTCTCGGGTGCTTTAGAGTGCCGAGTTTATTACTGCGCATTAAGAAATGACCACCTCCAACGTTTGGTTTATGTTTTATAAGCATTTTTAATTTTATTGCTTAAATCGCATTTTCTCGGCGAGCTGAGCACTTTTTCTGAATTGTGCCGCTCCCGTCACTCTGGTTAGGTTGGCATCGAAAAAAACGCTCTCGGGTGCTTTAGAGTGCCGAGTTATTCACTGCGCATGAAGAAATGACCACCTCCAACGTTTGGTTTATGTTTTATAAGCATTTTTAATTTTATTGCTTAAATCGCATTTTCTCGGCGAGCTGAGCACTTTTTCTGAATTGTGCCGCTCCCGTCACTCTGGTTAGGTTGGCATCGAAAAAAACGCTCTCGGGTGCTTTAGAGTGCCGAGTTTATCACTGCGCATGAAGAAATGACCACCTCCAACGTTTGGTTTATGTTTTATAAGCAATTTTAATTTTATTGCTTAAATCGCATTTTCTCGGCGAGCTGAGCGCTTTTTCTGAATTGTGCCGCTCCCGTCACTCTGGTTAGGTTGGCATCGAAAAAAACCCTCTCGGGTGCTTTAGAGTGCCGAGTTATTCACTGCGCATGAAGAAATGACCACCTCCAATGTTTGGTTTATGTTTAATAAGCATTTTTAATTTTATTGCTTAAATCGCATTTTCTCGGCGAGCTGAGCGCTTTTTCTGAATTGTGCCGCTCCCGTCACTCTGGTTAGGTTGGCATCGAAAAAAACGCTCTCGGGTGCTTTAGAGTGCCGAGTTATTCACTGCGCATGAAGAAATGACCACCTCCAACGTTTGGTTTATGTTTAATAAGAATTTTTAATTTTATTGCTTAAATCGCATTTTCTCGGCGAGCTGAGCACTTTTTCTGAATTGTGCCGCTCCCGTCACTCTGGTTAGGTTGGCATCGAAAAAAACGCTCTCGGGTGCTTTAGAGTGCCGAGTTTATTACTGCGCATTAGGAAATGACCACCTCCAACGTTTGGTTTATGTTTTATAAGCATTTTTAATTTTATTGCTTAAATCGCATTTTCTCGGCGAGCTGAGCGCTTTTTCTGAATTGTGCCGCTCCCGTCACTCTGGTTAGGTTGGCATCGAAAAAAACGATCTCGGGTGCTTTAGAGTGCCGAGTTTATTACTGCGCATTAAGAAATGACCACCTCCAACGTTTGGTTTATGTTTTATAAGCATTTTTAATTTTATTGCTTAAATCGCATTTTCTCGGCGAGCTGAGCACTTTTTCTGACTTGTGCCGCTCCCGTCACTCTGGTTAGGTTGGCATCGAAAAAAACGCTCTCGGGTGCTCTAGAGTGCCGAGTTTATTACTGCGCATTGAGAAATGACCACCTCCAACGTTTGGTTTATGTTTTATAAGCATTTTTAATTTTATTGCTTAAATCGCATTTTCTCGGCGAGCTGAGCACTTTTTCTGAATTGTGCCGCTCCCGTCACTCTGGTTAGGTTGGCATCGAAAAAAACGCTCTCGGGTGCTTTAGAGTGCCGAGTTTATTACTGCGCATTAAGAAATGACCACCTCCAACGTTTGGTTTATGTTTTATAAGCATTTTTTATTTTATTGCTTAAATCGCATTTTCTCGGCGAGCTGAGCGCTTTTTCTGAATTGTGCCGCTCCCGTCACTCTGGTTAGGTTGGCATCGAAAAAAACGCTCTCGGGTGCTTTAGAGTGCCGAGTTTATCACTGCGCATGAAGAAATGACCACCTCCAACGTTTGGTTTATGTTTTATAAGCATTTTTAATTTCATTGCTTAAATCGCATTTTCTCGGCGAGCTGAGCGCTTTTTCTGAATTGTGCCGCTCCCGTAACTCTGGTTAGGTTGGCATCGAAAAAAACGCTCTCGGGTGCTTTAGAGTGCCGAGTTTATCACTGCGCATGAAGAAATGACCACTTCCAACGTTTGGTTTATGTTTTATAAGCATTTTTAATTTTATTGCTTAAATCGCATTTTCTCGGCGAGCTGAGCACTTTTTCTGACTTGTGCCGCTCCCGTCACTCTGGTTAGGTTGGCATCGAAAAAAACGCTCTCGGCTTCTCTAGAGTGCCGAGTTTATTACTGCGCATTAAGAAATGACCACCTCCAACGTTTGGTTTATGTTTTATAAGCATTTTTAATTTTATTGCTTAAATCGCATTTTCTCGGCGAGCTGAGCACTTTTTCTGAATTGTGCCGCTCCCGTCACTCTGGTTAGGTTGGCATCGAAAAAAACGCTCTCGGGTGCTTTAGAGTGCCGAGTTTATTACTGCGCATTAAGAAATGACCACCTCCAACGTTTGGTTTATGTTTTATAAGCATTTTTAATTTTATTGCTTAAATCGCATTTTCTCGGCGAGCTGAGCACTTTTTCTGAATTGTGCCGCTCCCGTCACTCTGGTTAGGTTGGCATCGAAAAAAACGCTCTCGGGTGCTTTAGAGTGCCGAGTTATTCACTGCGCATGAAGAAATGACCACCTCCAACGTTTGGTTTATGTTTTATAAGCATTTTTAATTTTATTGCTTAAATCGCATTTTCTCGGCGAGCTGAGCACTTTTTCTGAATTGTGCCGCTCCCGTCACTCTGGTTAGGTTGGCATCGAAAAAAACGCTCTCGGGTGCTTTAGAGTGCCGAGTTTATCACTGCGCATGAAGAAATGACCACCTCCAACGTTTGGTTTATGTTTTATAAGCATTTTTAATTTTATTGCTTAAATCGCATTTTCTCGGCGAGCTGAGCGCTTTTTCTGAATTGTGCCGCTCCCGTCACTCTGGTTAGGTTGGCATCGAAAAAAACCCTCTCGGGTGCTTTAGAGTGCCGAGTTATTCACTGCGCATGAAGAAATGACCACCTCCAATGTTTGGTTTATGTTTAATAAGCATTTTTAATTTTATTGCTTAAATCGCATTTTCTCGGCGAGCTGAGCGCTTTTTCTGAATTGTGCCGCTCCCGTCACTCTGGTTAGGTTGGCATCGAAAAAAACGCTCTCGGGTGCTTTAGAGTGCCGAGTTATTCACTGCGCATGAAGAAATGACCACCTCCAACGTTTGGTTTATGTTTAATAAGAATTTTTAATTTTATTGCTTAAATCGCATTTTCTCGGCGAGCTGAGCACTTTTTCTGAATTGTGCCGCTCCCGTCACTCTGGTTAGGTTGGCATCGAAAAAAACGCTCTCGGGTGCTTTAGAGTGCCGAGTTTATTACTGCGCATTAGGAAATGACCACCTCCAACGTTTGGTTTATGTTTTATAAGCATTTTTAATTTTATTGCTTAAATCGCATTTTCTCGGCGAGCTGAGCGCTTTTTCTGAATTGTGCCGCTCCCGTCACTCTGGTTAGGTTGGCATCGAAAAAAACGCTCTCGGGCGCTTTAGAGTGCCGAGTTTATTACTGCGCATTAAGAAATGACCACCTCCAACGTTTGGTTTATGTTTTATAAGCATTTTTAATTTTATTGCTTAAATCGCATTTTCTCGGCGAGCTGAGCACTTTTTCTGAATTGTGCCGCTCCCGTCACTCTGGTTAGGTTGGCATCGAAAAAAACGATCTCGGGTGCTTTAGAGTGCCGAGTTTATTACTGCGCATTAAGAAATGACCACCTCCAACGTTTGGTTTATGTTTTATAAGCATTTTTAATTTTATTGCTTAAATCGCATTTTCTCGGCGAGCTGAGCACTTTTTCTGAATTGTGCCGCTCCCGTCACTCTGGTTAGGTTGGCATCGAAAAAAACGCTCTCGGGTGCTTTAGAGTGCCGAGTTTATTACTGCGCATTAAGAAATGACCACCTCCAACGTTTGGTTTATGTTTTATAAGCATTTTTAATTTTATTGCTTAAATCGCATTTTCTCGGCGAGCTGAGCACTTTTTCTGAATTGTGCCGCTCCCGTCACTCTGGTTAGGTTGGCATCGAAAAAAACGCTCTCGGGTGCTTTAGAGTGCCGAGTTTATTACTGCGCATTAAGAAATGACCACCTCCAACGTTTGGTTTATGTTTTATAAGCATTTTTAATTTTATTGCTTAAATCGCATTTTCTCGGCGAGCTGAGCGCTTTTTCTGAATTGTGCCGCTCCCGTCACTCTGGTTAGGTTGGCATCGAAAAAAACGCTCTCGGGTGCTTTAGAGTGCCGAGTTATTCACTGCGCATGAAGAAATGACCACCTCCAACGTTTGGTTTATGTTTAATAAGCATTTTTAATTTTATTGCTTAAATCGCATTTTCTCGGCGAGCTGAGCGCTTTTTCTGAATTGTGCCGCTCCCGTCACTCTGGTTAGGTTGGCATAGAAAAAAACGCTCTCGGGTGCTTTAGAGTGCCGAGTTTATTACTGCGCATTAAGAAATGACCACCTCCAACGTTTGGTTTATGTTTTATAAGCATTTTTAATTTTATTGCTTAAATCGCATTTTCTCGGCGAGCTGAGCACTTTTTCTGAATTGTGCCGCTCCCGTCACTCTGGTTAGGTTGGCATCGAAAAAAACGCTCTCGGGTGCTTTAGAGTGCCGAGTTTATTACTGCGCATTAAGAAATGACCACCTCCAACGTTTGGTTTATGTTTTATAAGCATTTTTAATTTTATTGCTTAAATCGCATTTTCTCGGCGAGCTGAGCACTTTTTCTGAATTGTGCCGCTCCCGTCACTCTGGTTAGGTTGGCATCGAAAAAAACGCTATCGGGTGCTTTAGAGTGCCGAGTTATTCACTGCGCATGAAGAAATGACCACCTCCAACGTTTGGTTTATGTTTAATAAGCATTTTTAATTTTATTGCTTAAATCGCATTTTCTCGGCGAGCTGAGCACTTTTTCTGAATTGTGCCGCTCCCGTCACTCTGGTTAGGTTGGCATCGAAAAAAAACGCTCTCGGGTGCTTTAGAGTGCCGAGTTTATCACTGCGCATGAAGAAATGACCACCTCCAACGTTTGGTTTATGTTTTATAAGCATTTTTAATTTTATTGCTTAAATCGCATTTTCTCGGCGAGCTGAGCGCTTTTTCTGAATTGTGCCGCTCCCGTCACTCTGGTTAGGTTGGCATCGAAAAAAACACTCTCGGGTGCTTTAGAGTGCCGAGTTTATCACTGCGCATGAAGAAATGACCACCTCCAACGTTTGGTTTATGTTTTATAAGCATTTTTAATTTTATTGCTTAAATCGCATTTTCTCGGCGAGCTGAGCGCTTTTTCTGAATTGTGCCGCTCCCGTAACTCTGGTTAGGTTGGCATCGAAAAAAACGCTCTCGGGTGCTTTAGAGTGCCGAGTTTATCACTGCGCATGAAGAAATGACCACTTCCAACGTTTGGTTTATGTTTTATAAGCGTTTTTAATTTTATTGCTTAAATCGCATTTTCTCGGCGAGCTGAGCACTTTTTCTGAATTGTGCCGCTCCCGTCACTTTGGTTAGGTTGGCATCGAAAAAAACGCTCTCGGGTGCTCTAGAGTGCCGAGTTTATTACTGCGCATTAAGAAATGACCACCTCCAACGTTTGGTTTATGTTTTATAAGCATTTTTAATTTTATTGCTTAAATCGCATTTTCTCGGCGAGCTGAGCACTTTTTCTGAATTGTGCCGCTCCCGTCACTCTGGTTAGGTTGGCATCGAAAAAAACGCTCTCGGGTGCTTTAGAGTGCCGAGTTTATTACTGCGCATTAAGAAATGACCACCTCCAACGTTTGGTTTATGTTTTATAAGCATTTTTAATTTTATTGCTTAAATCGCATTTTCTCGGCGAGCTGAGCACTTTTTCTGAATTGTGCCGCTCCCGTCACTCTGGTTAGGTTGGCATCGAAAAAAACGCTCTCGGGTGCTTTAGAGTGCCGAGTTATTCACTGCGCATGAAGAAATGACCACCTCCAACGTTTGGTTTATGTTTTATAAGCATTTTTAATTTTATTGCTTAAATCGCATTTTCTCGGCGAGCTGAGCACTTTTTCTGAATTGTGCCGCTCCCGTCACTCTGGTTAGGTTGGCATCGAAAAAAACGCTCTCGGGTGCTTTAGAGTGCCGAGTTTATCACTGCGCATGAAGAAATGACCACCTCCAACGTTTGGTTTATGTTTTATAAGCATTTTTAATTTTATTGCTTAAATCGCATTTTCTCGGCGAGCTGAGCGCTTTTTCTGAATTGTGCCGCTCCCGTCACTCTGGTTAGGTTGGCATCGAAAAAAACGCTCTCGGGTGCTTTAGAGTGCCGAGTTATTCACTGCGCATGAAGAAATGACCACCTCCAATGTTTGGTTTATGTTTAATAAGCATTTTTAATTTTATTGCTTAAATCGCATTTTCTCGGCGAGCTGAGCGCTTTTTCTGAATTGTGCCGCTCCCGTCACTCTGGTTAGGTTGGCATCGAAAAAAACGCTCTCGGGTGCTTTAGAGTGCCGAGTTATTCACTGCGCATGAAGAAGTGACCACCTCCAACGTTTGGTTTATGTTTAATAAGCATTTTTAATTTTATTGCTTAAATCGCATTTTCTCGGCGAGCTGAGCACTTTTTCTGAATTGTGCCGCTCCCGTCACTCTGGTTAGGTTGGCATCGAAAAAAACGCTCTCGGGTGCTTTAGAGTGCCGAGTTTATTACTGCGCATTAGGAAATGACCACCTCCAACGTTTGGTTTATGTTTTATAAGCATTTTTAATTGTATTGCTTAAATCGCATTTTCTCGGCGAGCTGAGCGCTTTTTCTGAATTGTGCCGCTCCCGTCACTCTGGTTAGGTTGGCATCGAAAAAAACGCTCTCGGGTGCTTTAGAGTGCCGAGTTTATTACTGCGCAATGAGAAATGACCACCTCAAACGTTTGGTTTATGTTTTATAAGCATTTTTAATTTTATTGCTTAAATCGCATTTTCTCGGCGAGCTGAGCGCTTTTTCTGAATTGTGCCGCTCCCATCACTCTGGTTAGGTTGGCATCGAAAAAAACGCTCTCGGGTGCTTTAGAGTGCCGAGTTATTCACTGCGCATGAAGAAATGACCACCTCCAATGTTTGGTTTATGTTTAATAAGCATTTTTAATTTTATTGCTTAAATCGCATTTTCTCGGCGAGCTGAGCGCTTTTTCTGAATTTTGCCGCTCCCGTCACTCTGGTTAGGTTGGCATCGAAAAAAACGCTCTCGGGTGCTTTAGAGTGCCGAGTTATTCACTGCGCATGAAGAAATGACCACCTCCAACGTTTGGTTTATGTTTAATAAGCATTTTTAATTTCATTGCTTAAATCGCATTTTCTCGGCGAGCTGAGCACTTTTTCTGAATTGTGCCGCTCCCGTCACTCTGGTTAGGTTGGCATCGAAAAAAACGCTCTCGGGTGCTTTAGAGTGCCGAGTTTATCACTGCGCATGAAGAAATGACCACCTCCAACGTTTGGTTTATGTTTTATAAGCATTTTTAATTTTATTGCTTAAATCGCATTTTCTCGGCGAGCTGAGCGCTTTTTCTGAATTGTGCCGCTCCCGTCACTCTGGTTAGGTTGGCATCGAAAAAAACGCTCTCGGGTGCTTTAGAGTGCCGAGTTTATCACTGCGCATGAAGAAATGACCACCTCCAACGTTTGGTTTATGTTTTATAAGCATTTTTAATTTTATTGCTTAAATCGCATTTTCTCGGCGAGCTGAGCACTTTTTCTGAATTGTGCCGCTCCCGTCACTCTGGTTAGGTTGGCATCGAAAAAAACGCTCTCGGGTGCTTTAGAGTGCCGAGTTTATCACTGCGCATGAAGAAATGACCACCTCCAACGTTTGGTTTATGTTTTATAAGCATTTTTAAATTTATTGCTTAAATCGCATTTTCTCGGCGAGCTGAGCGCTTTTTCTGAATTGTGCCGCTCCCGTCACTCTGGTTAGGTTGGCATCGAAAAAACGCTCTCGGGTGCTTTAGAGTGCCGAGTTATTCACTGCGCATGAAGAAATGACCACCTCCAACGTTTGGTTTATGTTTTATAAGCATTTTTAGTTTTATTGCTTAAATCGCATTTTCTCGGCGAGCTGAGCACTTTTTCTGAATTGTGCCGCTCCCGTCACTCTGGTTAGGTTGGCATCGAAAAAAACGCTCTCGGGTGCTTTAGAGTGCCGAGTTTATCACTGCGCATGAAGAAATGACCACCTCCAACGTTTGGTTTATGTTTAATAAGCATTTTTAATTTTATTGCTTAAATCGCATTTTCTCGGCGAGCTGAGCACTTTTTCTGAATTGTGCCACTCCCGTCACTCTGGTTAGGTTGGCATCGAAAAAAACGCTCTCGGGTGCTTTAGAGTGCCGACTTTATCACTGCGCATGAAGAAATGACCACCTCCAACATTTGGTTTATGTTTTATAAGCATTTTTAATTTTATTGCTTAAATCGCATTTTCTCGGCGAGCTGAGCACTTTTTCTGAATTGTGCCGCTCCCGTCACTCTGGTTAGGTTGGCATCGAAAAAAACGCTCACGGGTGCTTTAGAGTGCCGAGTTTATTACTGCGAATTAAGAAATACCACCTCCAACGTTTGGTTTATGTTTTATAAGCATTTTTAATTTTATTGCTTAAATCGCATTTTCTCGGCGAGCTGAGCACTTTTTCTGAATTGTGCCGCTCCCGTCACTCTGGTTAGGTTGGCATCGAAAAAAACGCTCTCGGGTGCTTTAGAGTGCCGAGTTATTCACTGCGCATGAAGAAATGACCACCTCCAACGTTTGGTTTATGTTTTATAAGCATTTTTAATTTTATTGCTTAAATCGCATTTTCTCGGCGAGCTGAGCACTTTTTCTGAATTGTGCCGCTCCCGTCACTCTGGTTAGGTTGGCATCGAAAAAAACGCTCTCGGGTGCTTTAGAGTGCCGAGTTTATCACTGCGCATGAAGAAATGACCACCTCCAACGTTTGGTTTATGTTTTATAAGCATTTTTAATTTTATTGCTTAAATCGCATTTTCTCGGCGAGCTGAGCGCTTTTTCTGAATTGTGCCGCTCCCGTCACTCTGGTTAGGTTGGCATCGAAAAAAACGCTCTCGGGTGCTTTAGAGTGCCGAGTTTATCACTGCGCATGAAGAAATGACCAACTCCAACGTTTGGTTTATGTTTTATAAGCATTTTTAATTTTATTGCTTAAATCGCATTTAATCGGCGAGCTGAGCCCTTTTTCTGAATTGTGCCGCTCCCGTAACTCTGGTTAGGTTGGCATCGAAAAAAACGCTCTCGGGTGCTTTAGAGTGCCGAGTTTATCACTGCGCATGAAGAAATGACCACTTCCAACGTTTGGTTTATGTTTTATAAGCATTTTTAATTTTATTGCTTAAATCGCATTTTCTCGGCGAGCTGAGCACTTTTTCTGAATTGTGCCGCTCCCGTCACTCTGGTTAGGTTGGCATCGAAAAAAACGCTCTCGGGTGCTTTAGAGTGCCGAGTTTATTACTGCGCATTAAGAAATGACCACCTCCAACGTTTTGTTTATGTTTTATAAGCATTTTTAATTTTATTGCTTAAATCGCATTTTCTCGGCGAGCTGAGCGCTTTTTCTGAATTGTGCCGCTCCCGTCACTCGTTAGGTTGGCATCGAAAAAAACGCTCTCGGGTGCTTTAGAGTGCCGAGTTATTCACTGCGCATGAAGAAATGACCACCTCCAACGTTTGGTTTATGTTTAATAAGCATTTTTAATTTTATTGCTTAAATCGCATTTTCTCGGCGAGGTGAGCGCTTTTTCTGAATTGTGCCGCTCCCGTCACTCTGGTTAGGTTGGCATCGAAAAAAACGCTCTCGGGTGCTTTAGAGTGCCGAGTTATTCACTGCGCATGAAGAAATGACCACCTCCAACGTTTGGTTTATGTTTAATAAGCATTTTTAATTTTATTGCTTAAATCGCATTTTCTCGGCGAGCTGAGCACTTTTTCTGAATTGTGCCGCTCCCGTCACTCTGGTTAGGTTGGCATCGAAAAAAACGCTCTCGGGTGCTTTAGAGTGCCGAGTTTATTAATGCGCATTAAGAAATGACCACCTCCAACGTTTGGTTTATGTTTTATAAGCATTTTTAATTTTATTGCTTAAATCGCATTTTCTCGGCGAGCTGAGCACTTTTTCTGAATTGTGCCGCTCCCGTCACTCTGGTTAGGTTGGCATCGAAAAAAACGCTCTCGGGTGCTTTAGAGTGCCGAGTTATTCACTGCGCACGAAGAAATGACCACCTCCAACGTTTGGTTTATGTTTTATAAGCATTTTTAATTTTATTGCTTAAATCGCATTTTCTCGGCCAGCTGAGCGCTTTTTCTGAATTGTGCCGCTCCCGTCACTCTGGTTAGGTTGGCATCGAAAAAAACGCTACCGGGTGCTTTAGAGTGCCGAGTTTATTACTGCGCATTAAGAAATGACCACCTCCAACGTTTGGTTTATGTTTTATAAGCATTTTTAATTTTATTGCTTAAATCGCATTTTCTCGGCGAGCTGAGCACTTTTTCTGAATTGTGCCGCTCCCGTCACTCTGGTTAGGTTGGCATCGAAAAAAACGCTCTCGGGTGCTTTAGAGTGCCGAGTTTATTACTGCGCATTAAGAAATGACCACCTCCAACGTTTGGTTTATGTTTTATAAGCATTTTTAATTTTATTGCTTAAATCGCATTTTCTCGGCGAGCTGAGCACTTTTTCTGAATTGTGCCGCTCCCGTCACTCTGGTTAGGTTGGCATCGAAAAAAACGCTCTTGGGTGCTTTAGAGTGCCGAGTTTATTACTGCGCATTAAGAAATGACCACCTCCAACGTTTGGTTTATGTTTTATAAGCATTTTTAATTTTATTGCTTAAATCGCATTTTCTCGGCGAGCTGAGCACTTTTTCTGAATTGTGCCGCTCCCGTCACTCTGGTTAGGTTGGCATCGAAAAAAACGCTCTCGGGTGCTTTAGAGTGCCGAGTTATTCACTGCGCATGAAGAAATGACCACCTCCAACGTTTGGTTTATGTTTTATAAGCATTTTTAGTTTTATTGCTTAAATCGCATTTTCTCGGCGAGCTGAGCACTTTTTCTGAATTGTGCCGCTCCCGTCACTCTGGTTAGGTTGGCATCGAAAAAAACGCTCTCGGGTGCTTTAGAGTGCCGAGTTATTCACTGCGCATGAAGAAATGACCACCTCCAACGTTCGGTTTATGTTTTATAAGCATTTTTAATTTTATTGCTTAAATCGCATTTTCTCGGCGAGCTGAGCACTTTTTCTGAATTGTGCCGCTCCCGTCACTCTGGTTAGGTTGGCATCGAAAAAAACGCTCTCGGGTGCTTTAGAGTGCCGAGTTTATCACTGCGCATGAAGAAATGACCACCTCCAACGTTTGGTTTATGTTTTATAAGCATTTTTAATTTTATTGCTTAAATCGCATTTTCTCGGCGAGCTGAGCGCTTTTTCTGAATTGTGCCGCTCACGTCACTCTGGTTAGGTTGGCATCGAAAAAAACGCTCTCGGGTGCTTTAGAGTGCCGAGTTTATTACTGCGCATTAAGAAATGACCACCTCCAACGTTTGGTTTATGTTTTATAAGCATTTTTAATTTTATTGCTTAAATCGCATTTTCTCGGCGAGCTGAGCACTTTTTCTGAATTGTGCCGCTCCCGTCACTCTGGTTAGGTTGGCATCGAAAAAAACGCTCTCGGGTGCTTTAGAGTGCCGAGTTATTCACTGCGCATGAAGAAATGACCACCTCCAACGTTTGGTTTATGTTTTATAAGCATTTTTAATTTTATTGCTTAAATCGCATTTTCTCGGCGAGCTGAGCGCTTTTTCTGAATTGTGCCGCTCCCGTCACTCTGGTTAGGTTGGCATCGAAAAAAACGCTCTCGGGTGCTTTAGAGTGCCGAGTTTATCACTGCGCATGAAGAAATGACCACCTCCAACGTTTGGTTTATGTTTTATAAGCGTTTTTAATTTTATTGCTTAAATCGCATTTTCTCGGCGAGCTGAGCGCTTTTTCTGAATTGTGCCGCTCCCGTAACTCTGGTTAGGTTGGCATCGAAAAAACGCTCTCGGGTGCTTTAGAGTGCCGAGTTTATCACTGCGCATGAAGAAATGATCACTTCCAACGTTTGGTTTATGTTTTATAAGCATTTTTAATTTTATTGCTTAAATCGCATTTTCTCGGCGAGCTGAGCACTTTTTCTGAATTGTGCCGCTCCCGTCACTCTGGTTAGGTTGGCATCGAAAAAAACGCTCTCGGGTGCTTTAGAGTGCCGAGTTTATTACTGCGCATTAAGAAATGACCACCTCCAACGTTTGGTTTATGTTTTATAAGCATTTTTAATTTTATTGCTTAAATCGCATTTTCTCGGCGAGCTGAGCGCTTTTTCTGAATTGTGCCGCTCCCGTCACTCTGGTTAGGTTGGCATCGAAAAAAACGCTCTCGGGTGCTTTAGAGTGCCGAGTTATTCACTGCGCATGAAGAAATGACCACCTCCAACGTTTGGTTTATGTTTTATAAGCATTTTTAATTTTATTGCTTAAATCGCATTTTCTCGGCGAGCTGAGCACTTTTTCTGAATTGTGCCGCTCCCGTCACTCTGGTTAGGTTGGCATCGAAAAAAACGCTCTCGGGTGCTTTAGAGTGCCGAGTTTATCACTGCGCATGAAGAAATGACCACCTCCAACGTTTGGTTTATGTTTTATAAGCATTTTTAATTTTATTGCTTAAATCGCATTTTCTCGGCGAGCTGAGCGCTTTTTCTGAATTGTGCCGCTCCCGTCACTCTGGTTAGGTTGGCATCGAAAAAAACGCTCTCGGGTGCTTTAGAGTGCCGAGTTTATCACTGCGCATGAAGAAATGACCACCTCCAACGTTTGGTTTATGTTTTATAAGCATTTTTAATTTTATTGCTTAAATCGCATTTTCTCGGCGAGCTGAGCGCTTTTTCTGAATTGTGCCGCTCCCGTAACTCTGGTTAGGTTGGCATCGAAAAAAACGCTCTCGGGTGCTTTAGAGTGCCGAGTTTATCACTGCGCATGAAGAAATGACCACTTCCAACGTTTGGTTTATGTTTTATAAGCATTTTTAATTTTATTGCTTAAATCGCATTTTCTCGGCGAGCTGAGCACTTTTTCTGAATTGTGCCGCTCCCGTCACTCTGGTTAGGTTGGCATCGAAAAAAACGCTCTCGGGTGCTTTAGAGTGCCGAGTTTATCACTGCGCATGAAGAAATGACCACCTCCAACGTTTGGTTTATGTTTTATAAGCATTTTTAATTTTATTGCTTAAATCGCATTTTCTCGGCGAGCTGAGCGCTTTTTCTGAATTGTGCCGCTCCCGTCACTCTGGTTAGGTTGGCATCGAAAAAAACGCTCTCGGGTGCTTTAGAGTGCCGAGCTATTCACTGCGCATGAAGAAATGACCACCTCCAACGTTTGGTTTATGTTTAATAAGCATTTTTAATTTTATTGCTTAAATCGCATTTTCTCGGCGAGCTGAGCGCTTTTTCTGAATTGTGCCGCTCCCGTCACTCTGGTTAGGTTGGCATCGAAAAAAACGCTCTCGGGTGCTTTAGAGTGCCGAGTTATTCACTGCGCATGAAGAAATGACCACCTCCAACGTTTGGTTTATGTTTAATAAGCATTTTTAATTTTATTGCTTAAATCGCATTTTCTCGGCGAGCTGAGCACTTTTTCTGAATTGTGCCGCTCCCGTCACTCTGGTTAGGTTGGCATCGAAAAAAACGCTCTCGGGTGCTTTAGAGTGCCGAGTTTATTACTGCGCATTAAGAAATGACCACCTCCAACGTTTGGTTTATGTTTTATAAGCATTTTTAATTTTATTGCTTAAATCGCATTTTCTCGGCGAGCTGAGCACTTTTTCTGAATTGTGCCGCTCCCGTCACTCTGGTTAGGTTGGCATCGAAAAAAACGCTCTCGGGTGCTTTAGAGTGCCGAGTTATTCACTGTGCACGAAGAAATGACCACCTCCAACGTTTGGTTTATGTTTTATAAGCATTTTTAATTTTATTGCTTAAATCGCATTTTCTCGGCGAGCTGAGCGCTTTTTCTGAATTGTGCCGCTCCCGTCACTCTGGTTAGGTTGGCATCGAAAAAAACGCTCTCGGGTTCTTTAGAGTGCCAAGTTTATTACTGCGCATTAAGAAATGACCACCTCCAACGTTTGGTTTATGTTTTATAAGCATTTTTAATTTTATTGCTTGAATCGCATTTTCTCGGCGAGCTGAGCACTTTTTCTGAATTGTGCCGCTCCCGTCACTCTGGTTAGGTTGGCATCGAAAAAAACGCTCTCGGGTGCTTTAGAGTGCCGAGTTTATTACTGCGCATTAAGAAATGACCAACTCCAACGTTTGGTTTATGTTTTATAAGCATTTTTAATTTTATTGCTTAAATCGCATTTTCTCGGCGAGCTGAGCACTTTTTCTGAATTGTGCCGCTCCCGTCACTCTGGTTAGGTTGGCATCGAAAAAAACGCTCTCGGGTGCTTTAGAGTGCCGAGTTATTCACTGCGCACGAAGAAAAGACCACCTCCAACGTTTGGTTTATGTTTTATAAGCATTTTTAATTTTATTGCTTAAATCGCATTTTCTCGGCGAGCTGAGCGCTTTTTCTGAATTGTGCCGCTCCCGTCACTCTGGTTAGGTTGGCATCGAAAAAAACGCTCTCGGGTGCTTTAGAGTGCCGAGTTTATTACTGCGCATTAAGAAATGACCACCTCCAACGTTTGGTTTATGTTTTATAAGCATTTTTAATTTTATTGCTTAAATCGCATTTTCTCGGCGAGCTGAGCACTTTTTCTGAATTGTGCCGCTCCCGTCACTCTGGTTAGGTTGGCATCGAAAAAAACGCTCTCGGGTGCTTTAGAGTGCCGAGTTTATTACTGCGCATTAAGAAATGACCACCTCCAACGTTTGGTTTATGTTTTATAAGCATTTTTAATTTTATTGCTTAAATAGCATTTTCTCGGCGAGCTGAGCACTTTTTCTGAATTGTGCCGCTCCCGTCACTCTGGTTAGGTTGGCATCGAAAAAAACGCTCTCGGGTGCTTTAGAGTGCCGAGTTATTCACTGCGCATGAAGAAATGACCACCTACAACGTTTGGTTTATGTTTAATAAGCATTTTTAATTTTATTGCTTGAATCGCATTTTCTCGGCGAGCTGAGCACTTTTTCTGAATTGTGCCGCTCCCGTCACTCTGGTTAGGTTGGCATCGAAAAAAACGCTCTCGGGTGCTTTAGAGTGCCGAGTTATTTACTGCGCATGAAGAAATGACCACCTCCAACGTTTGGTTTATGTTTTATAAGCATTTTTAATTTTATTGCTTAAATCGCATTTTCTCGGCGAGCTGAGCACTTTTTCTGAATTGTGCCGCTCCCGTCACTCTGGTTAGGTTGGCATCGAAAAAAACGCTCTCGGGTGCTTTAGAGTGCCGAGTTTATCACTGCGCATGAAGAAATGACCACCTCCAACGTTTGGTTTATGTTTTATAAGCATTTTTAATTTTATTGCTTAAATCGCATTTTCTCGGCGAGCTGAGCGCTTTTTCTGAATTGTGCCGCTCCCGTCACTCTGGTTAGGTTGGCATCGAAAAAAACGCTCTCGGGTGCTTTAGAGTGCCGAGTTTATCACTGCGCATGAAGAAATGGCACCTCCAACGTTTGGTTTATGTTTTATAAGCATTTTTAATTTTATTGCTTAAATCGCATTTTCTCGGCGAGCTGAGCACTTTTTCTGAATTGTGCCGCTCCCGTCACTCTGGTTAGGTTGGCATCGAAAAAAACGCTCTCGGGTGCTTTAGAGTGCCGAGTTATTCACTGGGCATGAAGAAATGACCACCTACAACGTTTGGTTTATGTTTAATAAGCATTTTTAATTTTATTGCTTGAATCGCATTTTCTCGGCGAGCTGAGCACTTTTTCTGAATTGTGCCGCTCCCGTCACTCTGGTTAGGTTGGCATCGAAAAAAACGCTCTCGGGTGCTTTAGAGTGCCGAGTTTATTAATGCGCATTAAGAAATGACCACCTCCAACGTTTGGTTTATGTTTTATAAGCATTTTTAATTTTATTGCTTAAATCGCATTTTCTCGGCGAGCTGAGCACTTTTTCTGAATTGTGCCGCTCCCGTCACTCTGGTTAGGTTGGCATCGAAAAAAACGCTCTCGGGTGCTTTAGAGTGCCGAGTTATTCATTGCGCACGAAGAAATGACCACCTCCAACGTTTGGTTTATGTTTTAAAAGCATTTTTAATTTTATTGCTTAAATCGCATTTTCTCGGCGAGCTGAGCGCTTTTTCTGAATTGTGCCGCTCCCGTCACTCTGGTTAGGTTGGCATCGAAAAAAACGCTATCGGGTGCTTTAGAGTGCCGAGTTTATTACTGCGCATTAAGAAATGACCACCTCCAACGTTTGGTTTATGTTTTATAAGCATTTTTAATTTTATTGCTTAAATCGCATTTTCTCGGCGAGCTGAGCACTTTTTCTGAATTGTGCCGCTCCCGTCACTCTGGTTAGGTTGGCATCGAAAAAAACGCTCTCGGGTGCTTTAGAGTGCCGAGTTATTCACTGCGCATGAAGAAATGACCACCTCCAACGTTTGGTTTATGTTTTATAAGCATTTTTAGTTTTATTGCTTAAATCGCATTTTCTCGGCGAGCTGAGCACTTTTTCTGAATTGTGCCGCTCCCGTCACTCTGGTTAGGTTGGCATCGAAAAAAACGCTCTCGGGTGCTTTAGAGTGCCGAGTTTATCACTGCGCATGAAGAAATGACCACCTCCAACGTTTGGTTTATGTTTAATAAGCATTTTTAATTTTATTGCTTAAATCGCATTTTCTCGGCGAGCTGAGCACTTTTTCTGAATTGTGCCGCTCCCGTCACTCTGGTTAGGTTGGCATCGAAAAAAACGCTCTCGGGTGCTTTAGAGTGCCGACTTTATCACTGCGCATGAAGAAATGACCACCTCCAACGTTTGGTTTATGTTTTATAAGCATTTTTAATTTTATTGCTTAAATCGCATTTTCTCGGCGAGCTGAGCACTTTTTCTGAATTGTGCCGCTCCCGTCACTCTGGTTAGGTTGGCATCGAAAAAAACGCTCACGGGTGCTTTAGAGTGCCGAGTTTATTACTGCGCATTAAGAAATGACCACCTCCAACGTTTGGTTTATGTTTTATAAGCATTTTTAATTTTATTGCTTAAATCGCATTTTCTCGGCGAGCTGAGCACTTTTTCTGAATTGTGCCGCTCCCGTCACTCTGGTTAGGTTGGAATCGAAAAAAACGCTCTCGGGTGCTTTAGAGTGCCGAGTTATTCACTGCGCATGAAGAAATGACCACCTCCAACGTTTGGTTTATGTTTTATAAGCATTTTTAATTTTATTGCTTAAATCGCATTTTTTCGGCGAGCTGAGCACTTTTTCTGAATTGTGCCGCTCCCGTCACTCTGGTTAGGTTGGCATAAAAAAAAAACGCTCTCGGGTGCTTTAGAGTGCCGAGTTTATCACTGCGCATGAAGAAATGACCACCTCCAACGTTTGGTTTATGTTTTATAAGCATTTTTAATTTTATTGCTTAAATCGCATTTTCTCGGAGAGCTGAGCGCTTTTTCTGAATTGTGCCGCTCCCGTCACTCTGGTTAGGTTGGCATCGAAAAAAACGCTCCCGGGTGCTTTAGAGTGCCGAGTTTATTACTGCGCATTAAGAAATGACCACCTCCAACGTTTGGTTTATGTTTTATAAGCATTTTTAATTTTATTGCTTAAATCGCATTTTCTCGGCGAGCTGAGCACTTTTTCTGAATTGTGCCGCTCCCGTCACTCTGGTTAGGTTGGCATCGAAAAAAACGCTATCGGGTGCTTTAGAGTGCCGAGTTATTCACTGCGCATGAAGAAATGACCACCTCCAACGTTTGGTTTATGTTTAATAAGCATTTTTAATTTTATTGCTTAAATCGCATTTTCTCGGCGAGCTGAGCACTTTTTCTGAATTGTGCCGCTCCCGTCACTCTGGTTAGGTTGGCATCGAAAAAAACGCTCTCGGGTGCTTTAGAGTGCCGAGTTATTCACTGCGCATGAAGAAATGACCACCTCCAACGTTTGGTTTATGTTTAATAAGCATTTTTAATTTTATTGCTTGAATCGCATTTTCTCGGCGAGCTGAGCATTTTTTTCTGAATTGTGCCGCTCCCGTCACTCTGGTTAGGTTGGCATCGAAAAAAACGCTCTCGGGTGCTTTAGAGTGCCGAGTTTATCACTGCGCATGAAGAAATGACCACCTCCAACGTTTGGTTTATGTTTTATAAGCATTTTTAATTTTATTGCTTAAATCGCATTTTCTCGGCGAGCTGAGCGCTTTTTCTGAATTGTGCCGCTCCCGTCACTCTGGTTAGGTTGGCATCGAAAAAAACGCTCTCGGGTGCTTTAGAGTGCCGAGTTTATCACTGCGCATGAAGAAATGACCACCTCCAACGTTTGGTTTATGTTTTATAAGCATTTTTAATTTTATTGCTTAAATCGCATTTTCTCGGCGAGCTGAGCACTTTTTCTGAATTGTGCCGCTCCCGTCACTCTGGTTAGGTTGGCATCGAAAAAAACGCTCTCGGGTGCTTTAGAGTGCCGAGTTTATCACTGCGCATGAAGAAATGACCACCTCCAACGTTTGGTTTATGTTTTATAAGCATTTTTAAATTTATTGCTTAAATCGCATTTTCTCGGCGAGCTGAGCGCTTTTTCTGAATTGTGCCGCTCCCGTCACTCTGGTTAGGTTGGCATCGAAAAAACGCTCTCGGGTGCTTTAGAGTGCCGAGTTATTCACTGCGCATGAAGAAATGACCACCTCCAACGTTTGGTTTATGTTTTATAAGCATTTTTAGTTTTATTGCTTAAATCGCATTTTCTCGGCGAGCTGAGCACTTTTTCTGAATTGTGCCGCTCCCGTCACTCTGGTTAGGTTGGCATCGAAAAAAACGCTCTCGGGTGCTTTAGAGTGCCGAGTTTATCACTGCGCATGAAGAAATGACCACCTCCAACGTTTGGTTTATGTTTAATAAGCATTTTTAATTTTATTGCTTAAATCGCATTTTCTCGGCGAGCTGAGCACTTTTTCTGAATTGTGCCACTCCCGTCACTCTGGTTAGGTTGGCATCGAAAAAAACGCTCTCGGGTGCTTTAGAGTGCCGACTTTATCACTGCGCATGAAGAAATGACCACCTCCAACATTTGGTTTATGTTTTATAAGCATTTTTAATTTTATTGCTTAAATCGCATTTTCTCGGCGAGCTGAGCACTTTTTCTGAATTGTGCCGCTCCCGTCACTCTGGTTAGGTTGGCATCGAAAAAAACGCTCACGGGTGCTTTAGAGTGCCGAGTTTATTACTGCGAATTAAGAAATACCACCTCCAACGTTTGGTTTATGTTTTATAAGCATTTTTAATTTTATTGCTTAAATCGCATTTTCTCGGCGAGCTGAGCACTTTTTCTGAATTGTGCCGCTCCCGTCACTCTGGTTAGGTTGGCATCGAAAAAAACGCTCTCGGGTGCTTTAGAGTGCCGAGTTATTCACTGCGCATGAAGAAATGACCACCTCCAACGTTTGGTTTATGTTTTATAAGCATTTTTAATTTTATTGCTTAAATCGCATTTTCTCGGCGAGCTGAGCACTTTTTCTGAATTGTGCCGCTCCCGTCACTCTGGTTAGGTTGGCATCGAAAAAAACGCTCTCGGGTGCTTTAGAGTGCCGAGTTTATCACTGCGCATGAAGAAATGACCACCTCCAACGTTTGGTTTATGTTTTATAAGCATTTTTAATTTTATTGCTTAAATCGCATTTTCTCGGCGAGCTGAGCGCTTTTTCTGAATTGTGCCGCTCCCGTCACTCTGGTTAGGTTGGCATCGAAAAAAACGCTCTCGGGTGCTTTAGAGTGCCGAGTTTATCACTGCGCATGAAGAAATGACCACCTCCAACGTTTGGTTTATGTTTTATAAGCATTTTTAATTTTATTGCTTAAATCGCATTTTCTCGGCGAGCTGAGCGCTTTTTCTGAATTGTGCCGCTCCCGTAACTCTGGTTAGGTTGGCATCGAAAAAAACGCTCTCGGGTGCTTTAGAGTGCCGAGTTTATCACTGCGCATGAAGAAATGACCACTTCCAACGTTTGGTTTATGTTTTATAAGCATTTTTAATTTTATTGCTTAAATCGCATTTTCTCGGCGAGCTGAGCACTTTTTCTGAATTGTGCCGCTCCCGTCACTCTGGTTAGGTTGGCATCGAAAAAAACGCTCTCGGGTGCTTTAGAGTGCCGAGTTTATTACTGCGCATTAAGAAATGACCACCTCCAACGTTTTGTTTATGTTTTATAAGCATTTTTAATTTTATTGCTTTATTGGAGGTGGTCATTTCTTAATGCGCAGTAATAAACTCGGCACTCTAAAGCACCCGAGAGCGTTTTTTTCGATGCCAACCTAACCAGAGTGACGGGAGCGGCACAATTCAGAAAAAGTGCTCAGCTCGCCGAGAAAATGCGATTTAAGCAATAAAATTAAAAATGCTTATAAAACATAAACCAAACGTTGGAGGTGGTCATTTCTTAATGCGCAGTAATAAACTCGGCACTCTAAAGCACCCGAGAGCGTTTTTTTCGATGCCAACCTAACCAGAGTGACGGGAGCGGCACAATTCAGAAAAAGTGCTCAGCTCGCCGAGAAAATGCGATTTAAGCAATAAAATTAAAAATGCTTATTAAACATAAACCAAACGTTGGAGGTGGTCATTTCTTCATGCGCAGTGAATAACTCGGCACTCTAAAGCACCCGATAGCGTTTTTTCGATGCCAACCTAACCAGAGTGACGGGAGCGGCACAATTCAGAAAAAGTGCTCAGCTCGCCGAGAAAATGCGATTTAAGCAATAAAATTAAAAATGCTTATAAAACATAAACCAAACGTTGGAGGTGGTCATTTCTTAATGCGCAGTAATAAACTCGGCACTCTAAAGCACCCGAGAGCGTTTTTTTCGATGCCAACCTAACCAGAGTGACGGGAGCGGCACAATTCAGAAAAAGTGCTCAGCTCGCCGAGAAAATGCGATTTAAGCAATAAAATTAAAAATGCTTATAAAACATAAACCAAACGTTGGAGGTGGTCATTTCTTAATGCGCAGTAATAAACTCGGCACTCTAAAGCACCCGAGAGCGTTTTTTTCGATGCCAACCTAACCAGAGTGACGGGAGCGGCACAATTCAGAAAAAGCGCTCAGCTCGCCGAGAAAATGCGATTTAAGCAATAAAATTAAAAATGCTTATAAAACATAAACCAAACGTTGGAGGATGTCATTTCTTAATGCGCAGTAATAAACTCGGCACTCTAAAGCACCCGAGAGCGTTTTTTTCGATGCCAACCTAACCAGAGTGACGGGAGCGGCACAATTCAGAAAAAGTGCTCAGCTCGCCGAGAAAATGCGATTTAGGCAATAAAATTAAAAATGCTTATAAAACATAAACCAAACGTTGGAGGTGGTCATTTCTTAATGCGCAGTAATAAACTCGGCACTCTAAAGCACCCGAGAGCGTTTTTTTCGATGCCAACCTAACCAGAGTGACGGGAGCGGCACAATTCAGAAAAAGCGCTCAGCTCACCGAGAAAATGCGATTTAAGCAATAAAATTAAAAATGCTTATAAAACATAAACCAAACGTTGGAGGTGGTCATTTCTTCATGCGCAGTGAATAACTCGGCACTCTAAAGCACCCAGAGCGATTTTTTCGATGCCAAGTGACGGGAGCGGCACAATTCAGAAAAAGTGCTCAGCTCGCCGAGAAAATGCGATTTAAGCAATAAAATTAAAAATGCTTATAAAACATAAACCAAACGTTGGAGGTGGTCATTTCTTAATGCGCAGTAATAAACTCGGCACTCTAAAGCACCCGAGAGCGTTTTTTTCGATGCCAACCTAACCAGAGTGACGGGAGCGGCACAATTCAGAAAAAGTGCTCAGCTCGCCGAGAAAATGCGATTTAAGCAATAAAATTAAAAATGCTTATAAAACATAAACCAAACGTTGGAGGTGGTCATTTCTTAATGCGCAGTAATAAACTCGGCACTCTAAAGCACCCGAGAGCGTTTTTTTCGATGCCAACCTAACCAGAGTGACGGGAGCGGCACAATTCAGAAAAAGTGCTCAGCTCGCCGAGAAAATGCGATTTAAGCAATAAAATTAAAAATGCTTATTAAACATAAACCAAACGTTGGAGGTGGTCATTTCTTCATGCGCAGTGAATAACTCGGCACTCTAAAGCACCCGATAGCGTTTTTTTCGATGCCAACCTAACCAGAGTGACGGGAGCGGCACAATTCAGAAAAAGTGCTCAGCTCGCCGAGAAAATGCGATTTAAGCAATAAAATTAAAAATGCTTATAAAACATAAACCAAACGTTGGAGGTGGTCATTTCTTAATGCGCAGTAATAAACTCGGCACTCTAAAGCACCCGAGAGCGTTTTTTTCGATGCCAACCTAACCAGAGTGACGGGAGCGGCACAATTCAGAAAAAGTGCTCAGCTCGCCGAGAAAATGCGATTTAAGCAATAAAATTAAAAATGCTTATAAAACATAAACCAAACGTTGGAGGTGGTCATTTCTTAATGCGCAGTAATAAACTCGGCACTCTAAAGCACCCGAGAGCGTTTTTTTCGATGCCAACCTAACCAGAGTTACGGGAGCGGCACAATTCAGAAAAAGCGCTCAGCTCGCCGAGAAAATGCGATTTAAGCAATAAAATTAAAAATGCTTATAAAACATAAACCAAACGTTGGAGGTGGTCATTTCTTCATGCGCAGTGAATAACTCGGCACTCTAAAGCACCCGAGAGCGTTTTTTTCGATGCCAACCTAACCAGAGTGACGGGAGCGGAACAATTCAGAAAAAGTGCTCAGCTCGCCGAGAAAATGCGATTTAAGCAATAAAATTTAAAATGCTTATAAAACATAAACCAAACGTTGGAGGTGGTCATTTCTTAATGCGCAGTAATAAACTCGGCACTCTAAAGCACCCGTGAGCGTTTTTTTCGATGCCAACCTAACCAGAGTGACGGGAGCGGCACAATTCAGAAAAAGTGCTCAGCTCGCCGAGAAAATGCGATTTAAGCAATAAAATTAAAAATGCTTATTAAACATAAACCAAACGTTGGAGGTGGTCATTTCTTCATGCGCAGTGAATAACTCGGCACTCTAAAGCACCCGATAGCGTTTTTTTCGATGCCAACCTAACCAGAGT